>NC_140995.1:42670863-42699399 GCF_052327205.1 Somniosus microcephalus | reverse complement strand
GAATTACTCCCCCTATGTCGGCTGAATAGCTTAAATCTGTAGAAATAGTACAGAAATTGTTGCTGTTACTAACCATCTGTTTTGATTTTTGCATGGTATGAGCTAGAGTGATGCAATGATTGCTTGCATTCCCCTTCCTTTATTATACACTAGCTGGAGTGCCTGGCGGTGCCGAGGGTTTTTTGAGGGCATGTTGTTGTTGGAAGAGAGAGAGAGAGAGACTGGGGGGAGAAGAGAGAGACTGGGGGCAGAGAGCGACTGGGGGGAAGTGGGGGAGAGAGCGACTTGGGGGAAGAGAGAGAGAGAGAGACTGGGGGGAGAAGAGAGAGGCTGGGGGGCAGAGAGCGACTGGGGGGAAGGGGGGGAGAGAGCGACTTGGGGGAAGAGAGAGAGAGAGAGACTGGGGGGAGAGAGAGACTGGGGGGGAGAGCGCGACTGGGGGAAGAGAGAGAGAGAGAGACTGG
Organism: Somniosus microcephalus; assembly: GCF_052327205.1. Lineage (NCBI taxonomy): Eukaryota > Metazoa > Chordata > Chondrichthyes > Squaliformes > Somniosidae > Somniosus > Somniosus microcephalus. The sequence continues at coordinate 42,698,935 of NC_140995.1, read as the reverse complement.
GGGGAGAGGAGAGAGAGGGAAAGAGAGAGGGGGAGGTGAGAGAGAGAGAGAGAGACTGGGGGGAGAAGAGAGAGCGTGACTGCTGGATTCTAGTTTGGGATTAGCTCTGGAGAGAGAGGGGGGGTGGAAGGAGTGCCTCAGGCCTGGCCCGATGGACACCCTGCGAAGGAAGGTAGGTAGAAGTAGGTGAGCGCTCCCTCCCTCTCCCACCCCCTCACTCTTTCCCTCCCTCGTCTCACCCCTCTCACCCTCCCCTGGTCATCTCCCCTGCTTTAACTCTCTCTCAGTCCCTGCTTTACTCTCTCTCCCTCCCTCCCCTCTCCTCTCCCTCCCCTGCCCCCTCCTCTGCCTCCCTCCCCTCCTCCCCTCTCCTCTCCCTCCCTCCCCCTCTCTTCAACCCTCCCTCCTCCTCTCCTCACCCCTCCCTCCCCTCTCCTCTCCCTCCCTCCCCCTCTCCTCTCCCTCCCCCCTCTCCCTCTCCACCTCCCCTCCCTCCCCCTCCCTCCCCCTCTCTCGCCTCCCCCCCCTCCCTCCACCTCTCTCTCCCTCCCTCCCCCTCTCTCCCTCCCCTCTTCTCTGTCCCTCCCCCTCCTCCTCCCTCCCCTTCCCCCCTCCCCCCTCCCCCTCCCCCCCTCTCTCTCCCCTCCCCCACTCTCCTCCCCTCCCCCTCCCCGCTCCCTCTCCCTCTCTCCCTCCCCCCTCTCGTCTCCCCTCCCTCCTCTCCCTCCTTCCCTCCCTCCCTCCTCTCCTCTCCCTCCTTCCCTCCTCCCTCCCCTCCCTCCTCTCCCTCCCTTCTCTCTCCTCACCTCTCCCTCCCCCTCCCTCCCTCCCCCCTCTCCTCTCCCTCCCTTCCCGTCTCCTCTCCCTCCCCTCTCCCTCCCTCCCCCTCCCACCTCCCCCTCTCCTCTCCCTCCCTCCCCTCTCCCTACCTCCCTCCCCTCTCCCTCCCTCCCCCTCCTCCTCTCCCTCCCTCCCCCTCTCTCCCTCCCTCCCTCCCCCTCTCCTCTCCCTCCCTCCCTCCCCCTCTCCTCTCCCTCCCTCCCTCCCCCTCTCCTCACCCTCCCCCCTCCCTCTCCTCTCCCTCCCCCTCCCCTGTCCTCTCCCTCCCCCGTCTCTCCCTGATTTCCTCTCTCTCCCTCCCTCCCCCTCTCTCTCTCCCTCCCTCCCCCTCTCTCTCTCCCTCCCTCCCTCCCCCTCTCTCTCCCTTTCCTCTGAGCCCGGACGCGGTGAGCCGAAGCCCCCGTGTGCGGATCAGCACCCCATGGCCGGCCGGTGCGCGGCCGAGCGCGTGAGGCCCGGCCCAACTCTCAGGTCCCGCTCCGGGCCACCGCCGACGTTCATGCGCTCGCTGTTTTCCCACCCCGCCAGCCTTTACCAAGATGGCAGCGATGGCTACGCTTGGCTCAGTCCTGTCGCGCCAGCCTTTACCAAGATGGCGATGACCGTGGGCCGCTGGTTTGGAATCGGGCCCAGCGGGATGGGCGGTGCCTAGCTCGGGTGTGGCTGGTGAGGAGAGGCCGAGGCTTCGAGGCCTGAGGCCTGCAGGCAGCTCATCCACCGCCGAGGGGGGGAAAGCCCGAGTCCCCTTTGCATAAGGATTTTTTTTTTCTTTTAAAACCAACTTTTTTTTTGCTGGAAATCTATATTTCAAAATAAACACAAGGAAATTGGGAAAAATAAATCAATAGTTAGGAATCAAGATGGCAGCCACTCACCTCAGCTCAGAAGGATTAGGCCCGCCCACACACGCAATGAAATGCCCCCCATGACGCACCGATTGGTCAACCATCACGTTAATCCCCTGTACGATTGGTCAACCATCACGTCACTCAGCGCTAATGAGTGGAATGTTGCCATTTTTTGAACTTTTTTTGTATACTGTCCGAACAATTTTTGTCTGACCAAAAAGTAAATATGCCTATTAGACTCCCCTGATGATAAGCTTTCTTTTGATATAACATATGTGTAGGTACGCTCTATAGCTTTTGATTGTATAGCCGGACAGACAGACAAACAGACAAACAGACAAACAGACAAACTATTTTATATATATAGATTATGTGGCATTTTAACTGCTTTTCCATTGTGCCAGCCTTACACTAGTGTTACCAGTTTTCAGAAACTGAGTCATATAGCACCCCGCTGGAAACGGAGTGTAAAACTGCTAGAACTTGCCAAGACCGACAACCTGGATGACCCACTAAATACATGTCTTCCTGGCCACCAGCAAATTTCCCTTTGGTTGGTAATCACCTGCACAAGACCAGCAGCCTCACACAACATAACAATGACAGTATATTACCTCCCAGACCTGGGATAGCAGTCCAAGAACATCACTGGCCCAAATTTACCTTGGACGTCGCACTATTGGAGAAATGGTGGCAAAATTACTTTCAAGGGATACTTAAATTGAATGAAGACTGCACTCTCACTGGTGCAGCACTTTTACTAGGCACAGTTAGACTGGTGGCTGGTACCAAGACCAGGGAGAAGAAAGTCTTCCTCACTGCCGGGTCTAAAAAGATTTCCCAGCAGTTTTACTATGGGAGAGCTGACCTATAGGCTATAGGAGCCCGTAAAAGTGTTGGCTCCTCGGGCTCATCAGTTTGTGTGAAACCAGTACAAAGAACTCGTTGTGAACAAGGAGACACAGTCAAAGAACAAGTGACAAACAATACCTTCCTCGATGGATGTCTGTTTATTTATTTTTATTTGGAGGTGGGGAGTTTTGCCTTCCTATCCAACATGTTGGACAATTGCAAAAAGCTGACAAAACAATTTCTCACATTTTGCACCCAGTGCCAGCAAAATGATTCCCAGGCAGGATATAGTGCCAGTAAAGCTCTTCTACATACACTTTCCCAATAACTCTAACCTCAGAAACACTACCCCCATGCAAATGTGATATTTCCTTTGCCTACTTCAGCCATCCTTGTGGCCTCTCTAAGTGAGATTAGCAAATTGTGTCGAATCATGGGCAGTTGTGTGCTGGAGACCCACACTCTGGATCTCTGGACATATTTTTAAGTTTTCCGTAGTTAATTCAAATGTTTAGCAATGCAGATGTTGCTACCTGCACTTTCTAAACATTCAAATTTAACTGCTGTGAGAGGAGCACTGTGCATAACCATTACATAGACCATTATCTGAAGTATAAACAGCAACACTCTGTGCACAAACCAAGCCTAAGAGATGAAGAAACATTGTGTTAATACAGGCTACCTCCCAGTCCCCTGTGAATGCCTTTAATTCTTTAGCTTTCTCTAAAAGTATGTTCTCCCCTTTTCAAACTACTTTCTGCCTCATATACTCTAGATTCCAACTGAGAGGGCATCAACGGGACACCTTCAGGTGAATTCAAATATTCCAGTCACCAGGATGCTCGATCCCAAAATACATATTTAGGTTCTTATACCAGAAAATACAATTGAATGGAAATGATTCAGACCGGAAGTTAATCTCATGCCATCATCTACTTATTTGAAATAAACAAAGCTGCAACTTCATAAAATAGACAACCCTGCTTAGTTTGTACCTATTTCTGAATCTCCACCTCTAATACACATTTATTATATGCATGTAATATTTACATAGCTGCACTGCCACAAATTGTGTGCAATGCAACTATGTAAATATTACATGCATATAATAAACCTGTTACAATGACCAAAGTAAGCAGGAATGTGTCAGATATCAAGCATTATGTAAGAAAGACTGTGCAGAGGTGCAGTCAAATTGATGGGTTAATAATCAGAAGTATTTTAATGGACATGCATTTCCCTACTAAACGATAGTCTTAACTAACTATGTTGAAATTTAACAAAAATCTTTTCAAACACTCAGGCCTAGAAATTCAGTTGGTTGCGCCAGCCGTTAGCGCCTTAGGAGTAGATGTCGGGCGCTAGGCGGGTAGCGCCCGGGCGCAGCGAGAACTGCGCCTCGCCCCAACTTCACTAGAGATTTAGCGGCGGCGCAAAGTCTTTGTGCGCGCTCAGCTGCGCGCGCAGATCATGACGTCATTTCCTCGTGCAACGCCCTTTGTGCGCCCCCAACTGGAACTTCAGTGGCAACGCCCCATTGTGCACCTGGCGCCCCTAGCGACTGTTAAGTGGAACGGTGCTCAGCCGATGCGGGGCGCGGGGGGCGCAAATTAAAGGGCACTCCTCCTGCAATATAAAAGGCTGCCATTTCGCAGCACTCCCTCTTGCGAAACGGATCTTTGGAGAGAGACCAAGGTAGATAGCTTTCTGCTTTGGCCCAACACTCGGACAGGTACTTTTGGCTTCAGGCCACAGCTTTCCACTAGTCTTTGCCTTCATTGGCATCTCATTGTTTGCCAGCATATTATGGGGGCTGCAATGGGTGTCAACGCTGGCTTTCTCAATTACATCCAAAGGGCTCACAGACGCCGTGAGAGAGTGGCAGCCCTGGCTAGACAGAGAGGGGGCAACAGGCGTCGGCAAAGGAGGCCTTACCCACCCAGGGTATACCGCCAGCAGTTCTCCTATCTCAACATGTCTGAGGAGCAGTGTGTTCGGAGGCTGCGATTCCGAAGGGAGGTGGTCACAGAGATCTGCCAGCTGCTTGGTGGTGATCTGCAGCCACAGCTGAGGAGCAGGACGTCTCTATCGGTGGCAGTGAAGGTGACGGTGGCTCTCAACTTCTATGCCACCGGCTCCTTCCAATCCGCTACTGGGGACATTGCCAACATCTCCCAGTTCGCCGTGCATTGCTGCATCCGCCAGGTGACCAATGCCCTTTTCAAAAGGAGACGTCAGTTCATCTCCTTCTCCATGGCCCTTGCCAAGCAGCAACAGCGTGCAATGGGCTTTGCAGCATTCGCGGGCTTCCCCATGGTGCAGGGTGCCATTGACTGCACGCATGTGGCTTTGCGGGCACCTCTGGAGAATGCCGAGGATTACCGCAACCGGAAGGGCTACCATTCGCTGAACGTCCAGCTGGTGTGTGACCACAGGCAGCTCATCCTAGCTGTCAATGCCCGCTTTCCAGGCAGCAGCTACGATGCCTTCATCCTGCGACAGACTTCTGTGGCAGACATGTTCCAGGCCCAGCCTCACCCACGAGGATGGCTTATCGGGGACAAAGGCTATCCTTTGTGTACCTGGCTGATGACCCCGCTCCGTGCGCCCAGCACCCCTGCTGAAGAGGGATACAACGAGAGCCATCAAGCGACCAGGAACATCATCGAACAAGCAATCGGCGTCCTGAAGCAACGGTTCCGCTGTCTGGATCGTTCCGGTGGAGCCCTACAGTATTCGCCGGAGCGAGTCTCCCATTTCGTGGTCGTTTGCTGCATGCTGCACAACCTGGCTATCCGCAGGACTCAGCCACTGCCACCACAGATTGGAGGACCACCTGAGGAGGAGGAGGAGGACCAGCACAGGAGGGAGGCAGAAAGTGCAAGGGCCGCCCGTCGCCGGCTTATTGAACGTCGGTTCTAGGCCCCCTCTCAGGGACTGGCTTGTGCCAATGTCAGCAGATGAATGTAGCCACTCCACAAGCCCTCAGCCGAGCAGGACAACCAGGACTTAACCAAAAAACCATGCACACTGCAATTTAACAACAATAATTTATTGAAAACCTCTGCCCTTCCCACATTACATGCTCATGTGGAGAAGCCCCCTCCAAAAACACAAAACTACCAGTCTCGGCCTTACAAAAAGAAAGAAAGACACCAGTCTCGGCCTTACAAAAAGAAAGAAAGACACCAGTCTTGGCCTTACAAAAAGAAAGAAAGACACCAGTCTCGGCCTTACACAAAAACAACTGCACCAGTGTCGGCCTTACAACAAGCACCAGGCATTTGTGCATACCTCTACTTTTTGCCCTGCGAGGGCGATGCCTTGCGCATCCTTGCCTGGCCCCTGCCCGCCCTGCTGCTCCTCCTCAATGGGAGCCCAGTGGCTGCAGCAAGGCGGGGGGAAGGCTGCTGAGGGGCAGATGGCGAGACGGCAGATGCCCTTGGGGGTCGGCCTGCACCAGCTCTGGCCTTGGAGTGTCCGGCTGCTGACTGCTCCAACTCTGGCTGGGCGGCAGCAGTCTGTCCAGCAGCTCATGGCAGCTGCAATGGCGGAGTGGCAGTGTCGGCTGCAGGAATGGTGGCAACCTGGCAGATCGCAGGTGCTCGCTGGTCGCCTGACACATTGGCACTCGCACGGGCCAGCACTGCAGCATGCGCAGCAAACAGCTGAAGGACAGACTGCTGGGCTGCTGCTGCGCGGCGAGTGCCCTGGCGATGCCTGGCTGATCCAGCGAGGGTGGCAGCAGTTAGTGCCCGTGTGGCCCTGGTCTGTGTCCGCATGACACCAGCCAGTGAATGGACGGCACGACTGAGCACTTGGCTAGAAGCCGACTGTGCTGCCACGAAGTCCTGCAGACTCCTGGCCTGTGCTGCCGCGATGTCCTGCAGACTCCTGGCCTGTGCTGCACTGAATAGTTCCAGACTCCTGGCCTGTGCGGCACTGAATTGTTGCAGACTCCTGGCCTGTGCTGCCCCGAATTCCTGCACACTCCTTGCCAGTGACTCTATGGAGTCAGGCATCCTTGCCACTGCAGCCATGAGCTCAGTGTGCCTGCACTCAGCCTGGACGGCCATTTCCTCTAGGAGGCGCACCTCCTCTGCGCTGACCATCGCAGGACTGGAGGCTGCACTCACCCTCTGGGGAGAAGTCCGCCAAGCTTCCCCACCCCTCCCGCGTTGCTGCAGGCCGCTGGGCCCCGGAGCTTCACTCTCCTCCGACCCTTCCCCCCGGCTCCCCTCCAGGGAAGACGTGTCCCCTACATCGCCATGGGCTGGCGCGGCTGAGGGTGGCACTGATGGGCCGGCTTCCTCTTCCTCCTCCTCATCTTCCGAAGGGCTGACAGTGGCAGCTTGAGGGCCCGCCTCCTCACCTGGCGATTCACCATCTGAAAGCAGGAAGGCACAAGAGTAGCTTTAGAGTGAGGACAGGGCGGCAGCGAGGGAGGCATGAGTGGTGCCATTCACCGCATTGGTTGGACAGTGGCAAAGGATGCTGATCTGATGCGCAAGTGGAACGAGAGAGGTCCAAAAGGTGATGCCCTTACCATTAGTGCCCAGAACAGGGTCGGCATCTCCACTGGCGACGGGGCCAATCAGCCGGCCTCCCATAATGCGCTCCACACGCTGGTCAAGGTCGGAGAGCTCTTTGAGGTCAGGACGGCCTCCCCCGGTCTCAGTTCGGTTGCGCCAGTTGTGCGCAACCTTGGCCTGCAAGAGATAGGACGGCCTCTAAGTACAGTGTGTAGCCCTGATCTTGTCTGCACTGCCTCCCATGGTCGAATAGCTTGGACAGTGTGTAGCCCTGATCTTGTCTGCACTGCCTCCCATGGTCGAATAGCTTGGACAGTGTGTAAAGTGCTGAATGTGCAATTGATTTTCATGCCAGTCCCATAGCTGCTGGATGAGGGCTGGCCATTAGGGCTTTCAGGTCCTTTTGTCCATAATGTGAGGTGCACATGCAAGGATGAGGAGGACACTGGAAAGGGTACTCACCCTGACAACCCGAGTGAGGTCATTGAACTTCTTCCGGCATTGCACAGGAGTCCTGGCAACCACGCTGTTGGAAGACACCCTGTTGGACACCTCCCTCCAGGCTTTCCGGTAGGCGCTGGGCAGCGGCCTCTTGCCACCTTCTGGGAACAAAACATGGCGCCTGCGCTCCACTCCGCCAACCAGCACCCTCAGGTCACCGTCGCTGAAGCGCTGCGCTCTCTCCCTGGCCTTCTCCATAGTCCTGGGCGTTGTACAGGTGAAGCTGAAGTGGTCAGGCCTAGGTTGAGGGCTGCAGTGTGCAGGGCATGGCAGGCAAACAAATCCACCCTCCCCCTTTAAGAGATGACCGGCGCCAGAGTGTCTGCCGTCAATCAAGAACTCGCCGCACCTGCGCTGCGCCCGGCCTCGGGGGTATCGCTCAGCATAGCCGGCTTAGCGCCTAAAGATAGTCGTGCATCACCTGTTTTAGCGCAGCAGCAACCTCTTGGGGCGATGCGACTGAATATCGGCAAAGGGGGCGCGACTTTGCGCCGGGCGCAAACTTTAGCGGCCGCCCGACTTTACCGCCCCAAAAGTGGCTATACTGAATTTCTAGGCCTCAATATTTTCCTGAAGAGAATAATTATTCACTTGATATGAATGTTTAATGTGGTAAGATGGTGTTTGTTATATGTGGGACCATTGTAGTTGATTTGGAAGGAACATACATTTACAGAAAGATGGTGGAACAAACCAAGTACTCGGACTTGGAAACTGCTTTTTTGGCACTGGATCAACCAGTAAAATGTACAGGTGCGAATAACAAAGACATAGTCAAGGGATCCCCACTATAAATGTCATTTACCAAAATCACTTAACACTGGAAGTTACAAAAAAAACAAGAACTGCAGCTTGGGTTAAAAGCATCCTATCCTGGATGTTATCCTATGCCTCAGTATGTCATTTGAGGTCCCACAGCACAACTAGCTTGATACAGTTTTCAGATCAAGGTTATAGACTGGTCACTGTTGAAAGTATGGAATTGTTCCAATTACCAAAAAGTAGCTTTTGCCAGCTCGGCTCAGTACTTGAATTCTTTAATGATATTCTTTCGTAGTTTGTTTAATTTTCTCACTGAGAATACACAAATAAAATGAAAAGCCCTGATAAACTGTAGTTTCACATACAACAATAGAATAAACATTGAAGAAACACAATAAATCAAAGATAAATATAGTATGGAATACTTGAAGGAAGGAAGGAAGAAATAACACTAACCCTACCATGTTGGACCTCATTCTACAAATCATCCAAATATTTAAAATTATACTGCACTCCAACTGATCAAATTACTGTCCTGGCACACAGCTAGGATTTTGCTCCAGGGTCGGGGAGGGGGGGGGGGGGAGGTGCAGATTGGCTCAATTAGACAGGTGAATCGGTGTAAGTTAATCTATCTGATATTAGGAGCTGAATTTTGGAGGCGGGTCCACTGTCAAAATAGCAAAGATTGGCAACCCGCCTCCACGCGAGTCTCCCAGCTGTCAGGTCTGTCAGTGGAGACCTGACCCAACACCAAGCGGCGGCGGGGGGGGGGCGGTGGGGGGGGGGGGGGACAATTGAGCTCATTAAATGGCTTGTTAACAGAGCCAATTTAAAGTTTTTATGAGGCTTCCTTGCAATTTTACGTGCTCCCCCATGGGTTACCCGTTGCTCGGGGAACAGGCCAGCTCAGCCTGTCGTGAGTTGAGTCTGCTCTGATGTTTCTGATAAGCTGACAGCTGCAGAAGTGGTGTAAAGGATGCCATGTTGTAGATGGTCAGTTTCAGAGCACAGAAACTGTTGGTTACTGCATTTGTAATACATATAGAGATTTCTTAAGCTTGCAAGTGTTTAGAGCCAACTATAAGTCCACATCATTGGAACAACCCCTCTGACCATTAACAGATCGCTTCTGTCATCTCACCTGCAGCTGCCATCTATTGCAGCAACATCGGTGTGGTGTATGTGCCTTTAAGAGCCCCCTGTGTACTGTAATGCCAGTAATGGCCACTCGGGCTATATAAGCCTGTATAGTGTCTTGTATCTGTTAGTTCACCTCCAGACTTTGTTCAGTAAACACCTGTTAAACCAACTCCTGCATTCCATGTCTCCATTAACACACGGATACAACAGTGGCGACGAATTGGAAACGGACTTACCTGCAACTCGGCAGCACCTCAAGGAGATCGATTCCTCAGACGAAAGTCGAAGAAAAACAAGAAAGAAAAAAAAAAACTGTGGTTTCACCAGCTAGCCGAGCTGGTGGCAGGTACTGCAATAATCCTTCCTGGGTGGTGGGCTGGGGCTCCATCGGCTGGCTCTGCAGCGGGGCCGAGCAGCGAAGGCGGAGGCAAACAGAGACAGAGGGTGGAGCACTCGGGAGACGGCCGGCGCAGCAAAGCAGGTCGGTGTTCGGACGAAGCATAGGGAGGGAAAAGTCCCAGAGAGTCCGGTGGGAACGAGTCTCCACCTATTAAAAATACCTATGTAAATAAAAACCGCGGAGAACAGCTTTGTCAGCAGCGGCAGCGGCGGGAAAGCGCGGGAGGCGCCATTTTTTTTTCAGGATGCCTAAGACTGGCAATATTACTGCTTTCGATAGCGATATAGAGGATTGGACCACATATGTGGAAAGAGTGGAGGTATATTGCACAGCAAATGAAATAGAGGATGATAAAAAGGCATCAGTACTTCTAAATCTAATGGCCGCAAGGACATACGGGCTGTTACGAAACTTAATCACTCCAGCCAAACCAAAGGACAAGAATTTTAAGGAGATTGTTGGTACCCTACAGGAGCACTTAAACCCAACACCGCTGCTGATAGCGGAACGATTCAAATTCTTCAGGAGGAATCAGCACAAGAACGAAAGTAACACTGATTACCTCACCGAATTAAGTAAGCTGTCAAAGCACTGCCAATTCGGGGCAGGACTGGCAGATTCTCTTCAAGACAAATTCGTCTGCGGTGTCCTAAGTGAAGGAACACAGAAAAGGCTACTTTCTGAGAAAGATTTAACACTGGACAAGGCTTTCAGTGTGGCTGTATCATACGAAGCAGCCGCAAGAGGAGCTGCAGAGATATAGCAAAAGCCACAGGACTTCGGCACCCATGAAATGACACAGGGTTTCGAGAGATGTTATCGCTGCGGCAGATCCACCCATGACCAGAGGGACTGCTGGTTCAAGGACAAAGCAAGCAGGTAATGCGGAAAGATTGGACACATTGCACGTGTATGCCGATCTGGAAACAAAAAATCCACGGACAGGAAAATAATCAATAAGAAAAAGTACAGAAAGGTACAAATGATGATGGACAGTAGCTCCAAAGACCAGAAGAGCGATAGCGACTCCGGAAACAAGAGACTAAGCTGTCTCAAATTACATAATGTAATTGCCAAAGAAGATTACCAGACCATTTGGGTTACCCACACGATAGCGAGGTCCCCAGTTAAAATGGAGCTAGATACAGGATCAGCTCTGACCGTCATAAGTCGACGGGATTACGAGCGGCTATTTCCACATATACCTTTGAAAGACACATCCATTATCTTGAAAACATATACGGGGCAGAAAGTATACCCCAAAGGGAAAATAAGGGTGCCTGTTGTATACAACGGCAAGGAAATACAGAAGTTGTATTTATACGTTCTGCAAGATGGTGGTCCACCGCTGTTGGGACGTGAATGGATCAGGAAGATACGTTTAGACTGGCACTCCATTCAGGCACTGACGGTGACCAGTAAGAAAAAAAATGATGATGACGTCATACCTGAACGATTAAAAGACATCTTGGCCAACGCCAAGGAAGTGTTTCAACAGGAACTAGGAACCTTGAAAGGCGTCACCGCCTCAATAAAAGTGGAAGATGCGGCAATTCCCAAGTTTTTCAAGGCAAGGCTGGTGCCATACGCAATTCGTCCAGCAGTCGAGGCAGAGCTGGAGAATTTGGAAAAGGCAGGCGTATTATCCAAGATAGATTGGAGCGAGTGGGCAACACCCATCGTCCCGGTCATGAAGAAAACATTGAATAATGATAAATCTGAAGAACAGAGAAAAATTCGCATCTGTGGGGACTTCAAGGTGACTGTAAACCCGGTCCTTCACACGGTACAGTATCCTCTTCCGAGGATAGAAGATATGGGCAGCACAGTGGCATAGTGGTTAGCACTGTTGCCTCACAGCGCCAGGGACCCGGGTTCGAATCCGGCCTCGGGCGACTGTCTGTGTGGAGTTTGCACATTCTCCCCGTGTTTGCGTGGGTTTCCTCCGGGTGCTCCGGTTTCCTCCCACAGTCCAAAGATGTGCGGGTTAGGTTGATTGGCTATGATAAATTGACCCTTAGTGTTAGGGGGATTAAATACGTGGGGTTACGGGGATAGGGTGGGATATGTGTCGGTGCAGGCTCGATGGGCCGGAATGGCCTCTATCTGCACTGTGGGGTTCCTGTGATATTTTCGCCTCACTATCCGGAGGGAAACGTTTCACCAAAATTGACTTGGCACAGGCATATCTACAGATGGAGGTTGAAGAGGCCTCTAAAAAGTATCTTACGATAAATACACACAAAGGCCTGTACCAGTGCAATCGACTGGTTTTCGCAATAGCATCAGCTCCAGCTATCTGGCAAAGAGCTATGGAGCAAGTCCTCCAAGGGATTCCGGGGACTCAATGCTACCTAGACGACATCCTTGTAACAGGAGAAAACGACAATGAGCACCTTGCCAATTTGGAGCAGGTGCTCACTAGACTGAGAGAACGGGGCCTACGAGCAAATCGCCCCAAGTGCGAATTTTTCCAGAAATAAATATCATATTGTGGCCACATAATTAATGAGGAAGGGTTGCATAAGTCACCTGAAAAAATTGAAGCGGTCATAAAAGCCCCAGCACCTGAAAATGTCTCACAATTAAGGTCGTTCCTGGGATTGATAAATTACTATCATTAATTTTTACCGAACTTGTCAACTCTTCTGCACCCTCTTAACGAACTGCTACAAACGGGAGTAATTTGGAAATGGAGCGAAGACTGTAAACATGCCTTCCATAAATGCAAAGGCTTGATCACGTCCAAGGAAGTTTTGGCTCATTACAACCCATCACTGCCAATCAGACTGGCGTGCGATGCATCCCCTTACGGCGTAGGAGCGGTATTATCGCATAGATTCCATGATGGCTCGGAGCGGCCGATAGCTTTTGCGTCATGCTCATTGAACTCAGCTGAGCGTAACTATGCCCAGATCGACAGGGAAGCACTCAGCCTGGTATGGGGAGTGAAGAAATTCAACCATTACCTACACGGACAAAAATTTACCTTGTTGACTGACCATCAACCCCTCGTCTCCATATTCAACCCTATAAAGAGTGCTCCCATTATGACAGCGCAAAGGCTACAGAGGTGGTCCCTTTTCCTAGGGGCACACCAATATGACATAGAATACAAAGGATCAAAACAGCATGGGAATGCTGACGGTTTATCGCGCCTACCGTTGCCAATGGTAGAAGAGGCACCTACAGTGGACCCAGTGGAGATGTTCCACTCAACCATAGTGGAATGTCTACCAGTAACAAATTCTGCCATTGAAAAGGAAACGAGAAATGACCCGACTCTCTCACGAGTCTACGATTTAACGGTGAAGGGATGGCCAGCACATGGCGAACCACTGTTGCCAGCATTCTCGCAAAGAAGAGAACAGCTGCCTGTGTGCCAAGGAACCTTGATGTGTGGATCCAGAGTGGTGATTCCACCCAAACTCCAGGATAAAGTGCTAAAGGAGCTTCACGAGGGGCATCTGGGTGGAGTGAAAATGAAGAACCTAGCCAGAGCGTTTGTGTGGTGGCCAGGTATCGATGGAGACATCGAAGAAATGACCAAGAGCTGCCTAGGATGCCAGAAGGTCCAAAACGCCCCACCATGAGCCCCTCTACATCCATGGGAGTGGCCCTCATCTCCATGGCAAAGGGTACACATCGACTTTGCTGGTCCATTTATGGACTCAATGTTCTTAATCGCGGTTGATGCACACTCCAAGTGGCCGGAGGTAATAAAGATGTCCTCCACCACCACGGAAAAAACTATCACAGTATTAAGGACCATATTTGCCAGGAATGGGCTGCCTGAACAGATCTGTTCTGATAATGGACCGCAATTTGTGTCCGAAGAATTCAGAAAGTTCTTAAAAAACAATGGGGTTAAGCACTACACATCCGCCCCATACCATCCCGCCACCAATGGATTGGCTGAAAGGTTAGTCCAGACCTTCAAGAAGGCCATAAAGGCCATGGGTAATGAAGACATAAATCTACAGCATAAGGTAGATAACTTCTTGTTTGCATACAGGAATGCAACACATGTGGTTACAAACCAAACTCCCGCCATGATGTTCTTCAATAGAAGCCTAAGATGCCGGCTGGATTTGATCAAGCCAAACATCTGAAGGGACGTGGAGAACCGGCAATTTCAAGGCATGAATGAAAGGCCAACTAGAACCTTCCAGATAGGTCAACAAGTTTTGGCCCGGGACTACCGTACCGAGAAATGGCAGCCTGGAACTATTTGCACACGACTAGGACCGCTGATGTATACCGTGGACATTGGAGAAAGCATAATAAGGCGCCATGCTGACCAGATCATAGAGTCATCCAAAAAGGGACAACCTACACCACAACTCTATACGCCTAATGATGAAGCAGAGATACCCATAGTATTTACCTCCGATCCGGTGATACTGGAACCAGATGAACCCGACACTGGCATTCAAGCCGAATCGACCTTGCCAAAAGAACCTACTACACCACCAAAAACTACTACACCTCCGAGGCGTTATCCGGACCGAGTCAGGAAGCCTCCAGAGAGACTGACTTATAATTGATTAACTGCAGCAAATGTGTAGATTATTGTTCTTGTAACATGTTAATTAATGATTACTTAAAATGTTATGTACTGGTTGTCTAAAAGGGGAGGAATTGTGGTGTATGTGCCTTTAAGAGCCCCCTGTATACTGTAATGCTGGCAATGGCCACTCGGGCTATATAAGCCTGTATAGTGTCTTGTATCTGTTAGTTCACCTCCAGACTTTGTTCAGTAAACACCTGTGAAACCAACTCCTGCATTCTGTGTCTCCATTAACACACGGATACAACAATCGGTGCCCTAGAAACATTTTCACCCTTACTCCTCTGATTCCTTCCATGCTCAGCCCCAACACCAACATCACCAAGTACACCAGCAGCACCAATAACAACACCAACCTTCTCCGCCATCACCTGATGCTGCACAGGACACAGGGCATCAGCCCCTGACAACATTGCTGCCTGGGAGGCCAGCGATGGCATCACCATGGCCAGATTTACTTCACTTGACGCTGTAAACCCTGGCTGTCACATGATGCACTAGGTTGACACCATCCCACACCAGCACCATAAAGCATCCCTTTAATGTCCAAGCCATTCCATACACACTTATCACTAGAGTGGGGGTGGGGGGCAGGGAAGTTGTATCTCAACATTCACTGGAACTCAGTAAGACACTTTTCAAGGTGCGCACAGATCTGTCCACTAAGGGGCAGTGTTGAAAATATAGATTTCACTGTATGACAACACATTACCAGAAACTTCACATGGGCATTGGTTAAACCTCTCAAGTGCCTACCCTTGTGTGTTAGTTGGAATGCTTGCAGTAGGATGAGGGTGAGTGTGAGGGGTGGCTAGTGAGATGGGGAAGTGATAATGTAGATGGAGAGGGTTGGGTGGAGGTGCAAGGTAAGTTGGTGTGAGTAAGGATGTGCAGGAGAAGGGTAGGGAAGGCAGAGTGATGGTGATTGTTGAGTGGCACACCAGAGTGAGTTTGTGTGTGGCTTTGCAGTAGTGTTTTGTGATCCACTGAGACCATTGAAAGGTTGGCACCACTACAGCCAGGGACTCCTGACGACATCCCTGCTTTTGCCCTCCTGTGCAATGTGCAACCAGGCTGCATAAGAATATGGAGGGAGTCATTGAGAGCCTGGGTGCAACTGTCCACCTCTGTGGAGTGTTTATGAGTGCTTGCAGCACCTCAATGCTGTAAAAACTGTCAAACTCAATGTGGTGTATGTAACCGTTCCACCTTTAAGAGAACTATTTTAAGAGATGCACTACTTTATCTTGGCTGCTGTATACTGTAATACCGGTGGTGACCACACCGGTATATAAGTGCTGTGTAATGATTTATTGGGCAGTTCAGCCTGACCTCCGACTAGTAAAGACCTGTTGAATTTACTCTTGTGGTCTGTGTGCAGTGATTCTTATTAACAATAACTAGAACACACAGACTTAACAGTGGCGACGATGACGATTTTACCCTGCGGCAGAGATATATCCAAGGCAGTTTAACGGGCGTCGAGAAGAGGCATCCGCCCTTATCATCCTGCTGAGAAAAGACTCGGGTCTGAAGAGCAAGGAAGAATCCTGACACGAAGCCTTCCATCAGCAACAGGCAGTGATCATCCCTTCTATCACGGTGGTGGGTAAGCCGATCAGCGACGAGCAGCAAGTCGGCCACGTTGGCTGTGAAGTAGGGGAGGGAAAAACGGAGGATATAAGGGCGGAGAACTCGACCACGGCTGGGGAAAAGAGCCGGACAGAAGTCGGGGCCAGAGGCGCTGAGACTGGGGCAGCGTAAGGCACGGGAGCCGCGGTGAATGCAAGCGCAGCCGGTGTAAAAGACCGGGCTGCAAGCGGGCGGGGAGACGCAACAGCATCGAGAGAGAGCTCGACCGCGACCGGGGAAAAAGGCCGGGCAGCTACCGAGGCCACGAGGCGCAGGAGAAAATAAAAAAATTTTAAAAAACCGTGGAGAACTCAGCCGCAGCCGGGGGAAAGGGGCTGGGAGGCACGATTTGAGAACCGCTGGGGAGGGCGAACGCAGCAATACGGCAATCACCATTACAGCCAGCGGGGGAGAAAGGCAAACACGGGAAGCCGCCATTTTCGTAGGCGGGGGAAGAAGACAAGCGCGGGAAACCGCCATTTTGAAAAAAAAAATAAAAGAAAAATTTCTTTTTGTTTCTCAAGAAGATTGCGAGGATGCCTAAGCGTGGTAACATCAACGATTTCGATCCCGATGTTGAAGATTGGGCCACGTATGTAGAACGCATAGAGATTTATTGTAAGGCAAATAAAATATCAGATGAAGATAAAGCACTAACTTTACTAAACTCAATGGGTGCGAAGACATACGGGCTATTGAAGCATCTTCTATCACCAGCTAAACCGGCGGATCAGGCTTTCGCTAATATTGTTGCTGTCCTGAGAAATCATTTGAACCCCACACCGCTGATGTTAGCGGAACGATTTAAATTTTATGCGAGAACGCAACTGAAAGAGGAAAGCAACGCGGAGTATTTAATTGAACTGCGTAAGCTAGCGAAATACTGTCAGTTTGGGGAAAGACTGACAGAGGCACTGAGGGACAAATTCGTGTGTGGATTGTCGAAAGAAGGAACACAAAAGCGGCTGCTTGAAGAGAATGATCTTACACTTGATAAGGCTGTCACTATTGCAGCATCGCACGAAGCCGCAGCGAGAGGCACTGCGGAAATGCAGCTGAAGGCAGCGGTACTCAGCGTAGATCAAATGGCTTTGGGTACAGCGAAATGTTATCGTTGTGGAAAGACACACACGATCAGAACCAATGCTGGTTTAAAAATCAGGAATGTAGAAAATGTGGCAAGCTTGGTCACATAGCTAAAGTATGCCGGTCAGGAAAGAAGACCAACAACAAAAAGTCACCGCAGGAAAAGTGCAGAAAGGTACATAAGGTGGCTGAGAAGAGTTCGGATGAACAGAATTCGGATTCAGACTCCAACAGCAAGGAACTGGGTAGTCTGAGAATTCACAATGTGAGTAAGGAAGCTGACCTACAAACTATCTGGGTCACACTTCAGATAGCAGGAGTCCAAGTGAAGATGGAATTGGACATCGGATCGGCGTTGACGGTCATGAATAAGCAAGATTACAAAAGGTTATTCACACATATTCCCTACGGGATACGGAGATAGTATTGCAGACATACACGGGGCAAAGAGTATACCCCATCGGAAAGATAAAAGTCAAGGTGGTACACAAGGGCAAAGAACATCAAGGAATGGACTTATATGTACTACCTGAGGGAGGTCCACCACTTCTGGGACGGGAGTGGATCAGGAAAATAAATATGGACTGGCACTCTCTAAAAGCAATAACGGTAGATTCCGGAAAAAAAGATGTCAAACCTGAACGATTGTCCAGAATATTGGATGAGGCTAAAGAGGTGTTCCAACAGGGACTGGGAACACTGAGAGGAATTACGGCAAAAATCAAGATTGCAGAACATGCAAACCCAACATTTTTCAAAGCCAGACCGGTACCTTATGCGATACGACCTGCTGTGGAAGCTGAGCTGGAAGGGCTAGAACGTTCAGGAGTACTGTCTAAGGTGGACTGGAGTGAGTGGGCCACGCCCATTGTTCCCGTCATGAAGCGTTCATCGAGTAACAAGCCAGGGGAACCGGGGAAGGTCCGCATCTGTGGAGACTTCAAGATCACGGTTAATCCGGTGCTTCACATGGTGCAATATCCACTTCCGCGGATTGAGGATATCTTTGCTTCATTGTCTGGCGGGAAACACTTCACCAAGATAGACCTGGCGCAAGTGTACTTACAGATGGAAGTTGAGGAAGAGTCGCGCCAGTATCTCACAATCAACACGCACAGAGGCTTGTATCAATATAATAGACTGGTTTTTGGAGTGGCTTCGGCTCCAGCAATTTGGCAGAGGGCCATGGAGCAGGTATTACAGGGAATTCCAAGCACTCAATGTTACTTGGACGATATCCTGATTACAGGAGATGATGATGAGGAACACCTTGCAAATTTGAAACTGGTGCTCACCAGATTGAAGGAATATGGACTTCGAGTTAATCGCCAGAAATGTGAGTTCTTTCAGAAACGGATCTCGTACTGTGGTCATGTCATTGACCAGGAGGGGCTGCACAAGTCACCTGACAAGATCGAAGCTGTTGTGAAGGCTCCCGCTCCGGAAAATGTATCCCAGTTGAGGTCGTTCCTAGGGTTGATTAACTATTACCATAAGTTTCTGCCAAATCTATCCACGGTGCTGCACCCGCTGAATGCTCTTTTGCAGAAAGAAGTACCATGGAAGTGGAGCGAGGACTGTAAGAAGGCCTTTCGCAAAAGCAAGGCATTGATCACCTCAGAGGAAGTGTTGGCTCACTTCAACCCAACGCTACCTATTCGTTTAGCTTGTGATGCTTCTCCTTATGGTATTGGAGCAGTACTCTCACACAAGTTGCCAAATGGCTTGGAAAGGCCAGTCGCATTTGCATCCAGATCATTGACCTCCGCTGAGCGCAACTATGCTCAGATAGATAGGGAGGCTCTAAGCCTTCTGTGGGGAGTAAAGAAGTTTAATCATTACCTGCAGGGCCAGAAGTTTACACTGCTGACAGACCACCAGCCGTTGGTATCCATTTTTAACCCTAAGAAGGGTGTTTCGGTGATGACAGCACAGAGGCTCCAGAGATGGTCCCTTTTCCTAGGGGCACATCAATATCAGATAGAATTCAAAGGTACAAAGCAGCATGGTAATGCTGATGGGCTGTCGTGCCTGCCACTACCTACTGAGGAGGAGGCACCGACGGTTGACCCGGTGGAGTTATTTCACTCGACCATCATCGAATGTTTACCTGTCACCAATGCAAATATTGAAAGGGAGACTAGGAATGACCCGACACTGTCCCGGGTCTACGAATTGACAGTAAAGGGATGGCCAGCCCATGGTGATCCACTGTTACCGGCATTTTCAGCAAGACGAGAACAGCTGTCCATCTGTCAGGGAACATTGATGTATGGAACAAGGGTGATTATCCCTCCTAAGTTAAGAGAGAGAGTTCTAAAAGAACTACATGAAGGTCATCTGGGGGGAGTCAAGATGAAAAGCCTTGCTAGGGCTTATGTGTGGTGGCCGGGTATCGACCAACAGATAGAGGATCTGACGAAAAGCTGCTCAGGGTGCCAAAAAGTCCAAAATGCACCTCCAATTGCACCGCTGCATCCATGGGAATGGCCTTCAAACCCATGGAATCGTGTACATATTGACTTTGCTGGTCCATTCATGGATTCCATGTTTTTAATTGCGGTGGACGCACATTCTAAATGGCCAGAAGTGATTAAAATGACTACCACTACCTCAGAGAAGACGATCGCGGTGCTAAGAACGATATTTGCAAGAAATGGATTGCCAGAGCAAATATGTTCAGACAACGGACCACAGTTCGTGTCAGAGGAATTCCAGAAATTCCTGAAGAAGAATGGGGTGAAACATTATACCTCTGCCCCATATCATCCAGCTACGAATGGGCTGGCCGAGAGGTTTGTACAGACGTTCAAATAGGCAATAAAGGCCATGAGCGAAGATCAGATTCCACTGCAACACAAGGTGGACAATTTCCTACTGGCATATCGAAACGCCACCCATGCAACAACAAACCAAAGTCCTGCCATGATGTTCTATAACAGGAGGTTGCGGTCCAGGTTGGACTTGTTAAAACCAAATGTGCGGAGGGAAGTCGAAAACAAACAGTTCCAGCATATCAATAACAAGCCCACTTGGAGTTTTGAAATAGGACAACCGGTGTTAGCCAGGGACTATAAAAACGAGAAATGGCAATCTGGAACAATTCGGGCCAGACAAGGACCCCTGATGTACACGGTAGATGTTGGTGAAAACATAATGCGACGTCATGCTGACCAACTGGTGGGATCGAGAACAAGGGTCGAGCCCATGGTTACGACAGAGACAACCGTGGAGGAAGTTAGTGAACCTGAAGCATCTACCTCAGAAGTGAATATACCTGATGATGATGTCCTATCCATAGGGGATCAACTAGATGAGTCACCCCAGCAACGAGAACCAGAGACCCCTGAAAGGCGTTATCCGTCTCGGATCAGGAGGCCTCCTCAGAGACTGAATCTGTGAACTGTTTTTACATGAAGTTGTGTATATATGTTATTATGTTATGTTTAATGGGGAATATATACTGTTAAGCTAAAAAGGGAGGATTGTGGTGTATGTAACCATTCCACCTTTAAGAGAACTATTTTAAGAGATGCACTACTTTATCTTGGCTGCTGTATACTGTAATACCGGTGGTGACCACGCCGGTATATAAGTGCTGTGTAATGATTTATTGGGCAGTTCAGCCTGACCTCCGACTAGTAAAGACCTGTTGAATTTACTCTTGTGGTCTGTGTGCAGTGATTCTTATTAACAATAACTAGAACACACAGACTTAACACTCAATGTGGACGTGGTCGCGTAAATAACATCATCAGACTCATTTCCTGTTAATTGGCTGGGAAGCCCACAGGGCAGGCTTAACAAGGCCAATCAAGGGAAAATCCTGTTGACAGAGTGGCTGCAGCCGGGAGCGGGTCTGGAAGCGGGCAAACAGCTATCCCACCATCATCCCGACACTGCTGAGAAAATCCAGCCCTTGGAGTCTGAGTGGGAAACATCAATCTTTGCAACAGAGCATCACAACCTCTTCCTGCTAATTCTAGTCTGTCGTGTATTGATTGCGAGTTTGACACCAGTCAATACGGTAATGTAATGTGCGAGTTTAACACCAGTAAATACGGTAATGTAATGTGCATTGCATTATGGGAATTACCCGGGAAAGCAGCAGTCAGCCATTTTACCAATAAAGTAAAGATCACAGTTAGAAGCCTGTCTGCCTGACTCTGATTTAATTCGACGTATCTACATGCTTGATTGGATGCATTAAAGCATAGATACAACATTGGCGACGAGGATAACGGAGAGAATCTTTTTAAAAAGGTAGTTGCCCAAGTTTTAGTTAGCTAGGATGGAGAAGGCCGGCATTCAAAATTTTGCATGCTTCACCGAGCCAGCCACGTTGGGTCCAAGATGGACGAGGTGGTTAACGTCTTTTGAGCTTTATGCCGACGGCAAAGGACTCATTATAGACGATACCTCTACAGCTGCCACAAAGCAGAGGAGAAGAGCTCTACTTCTACACCTAGCAGGACCAGATGTCCAGGATATCTTTTCGACTCTACCGGACACAGGAGAGCCAGCAGACTACACGGCGGCAGTTAGTACTTTGAATCACTACTTCGTGCCCCAGGTCAACACAGCATTTGCTAGACAGACTTTTCATAAGTTGTCCCAGAAGGCAGGTGAGACTGTGCAACAATTTGCTACTCGCTTGCGGCAGGCTGCTAAAGACTGTGCTTTTGGGGGGGATGCGGATAATCAAATAAGAGACGCTATCCTGAGTAGGTGCACGTCGGCCTATGTGCGGAGGAAATTGCTAGAGGAAGGGCAAGGTCTAACGCTCGCCCGCACGTTACAATTGACCTCACTATGTGAAAACGTCGAGGAGCAGATGTCAGCCATGTCATGTACAGAGAAGACGGAGACAGATACTGTTCGTCGTGTTACACAGAAAAGAGGGTATTATGTGAAAAGCTCGACAGTGAAACCAAAAGGAAATGGCGATAGGAACCAAAGGAAATGTTACAGATGTGGACACACAGACCACATGGGCAGAGATCCGAAATGCCCAGCACGCGGACAAATGTGTCATAAGTGCAAGGGAAAGGATCATTTCTCCAAAGTATGCCGCACAAAGGGTACAAAGAAACACAGTGTGAACAATGTAGAGGAACAAAATAACTGTGTATTTGCTGTTACTGGAAATAACGTGACAGAGAGACTTACCTTTTGTGTGGGGGGAGTAAACCTGAGAATGTAAATTGATTCGGGTGCAACTAATAATGTGATAGATGAGAATACATGGGAAGGATTAAAGTCAGAACACATTAAGTGTCAGTCACATGTCCATAAGACAGAGAGAAAGTTATTCTCTTATGCTTCTAGCCGACCATTGTCAGTTAAAGGTATATTCACATGTGGGATTACAATAGGTAAGAGAACTGAGCAGGCGGAGTTCATTGTGGTTAAAGGCCATGGAGAGCCGTTGCTAGGAAGGGAGACAGCCATGAAACTGGGAGTTTTAAAAATAGGCGCAGATGTCTCAGCTGTGGTAGATGTAAGACAGCTACTAGAACAGTGGTATCCAAAGGTGTTCCAGGGAGTAGGAAGGCTGAACACAAAACAGATCAGTTTGTATATCGACCCACTAGTGAAGCCTGTGGCCCACTCAGGCGTATACCATTCAACTTAAGGGGGGCAGTAGAGGCCAAAATAAAACAATTGAGGGACATGGACATTATCGAACCTGTAACTGGTCCCAACCCATGGGTAAGTCCTGTGGTTATTGTACCAAAAGCGGATAAGGATATAAGGTTATGCCTAGACATGAGACGAGCAAACCAGGCAATAGTGAGGGAACGATATCCAATCCCCACCGTTGATGAGATACTCCAAGGTATGAACGGCTCGACGGTGTTTAGTAAGCTAGACCTGAAATGGGGTTATCACCAGCTAGAACTGACCCCTGAGTCATGAGAAATCACAACGTTTGCAGTACATAACGGAGTATACAGGTACAAGAGGCTGATATTCGGTGTATCTTCAGCTAGTGAGCAATATCAGCACGAGATAGCTAATGCCTTAGCTGGAATAGAGGGTGTTGAAAACATCTCAGACGACATTATCGTGCATGCACACGACCAGGAAACGCACAACAGACGCCTGCACGCTGTCATGACCAGACTAATGGAAAGTGGACTGACACTAAACTCAGAGAAGTGCCAATTCAACATGGACCGATTGATTTTCATGGGAATCCTGTTGTCTGAAAAGGGCATCGGACCAACAGCAGAGAGAGTGCGAGCGGTGGCAGAAGCTCAGGAACCAGAGAATGCTACAGAGGTGAGGAGTTTCTTGGGACTCGTTGGGTAAAGTAGCAGATTCATCCTGCAGTTTGCAACGCTATCAGAGCCACTGCGACACCTGACGAGAAAAGACACACCATTTAAATTTGGATCACAACAGAGACAGTTATTCAGTGCACTCAAGGAAGAGTTGGCCAGAGCCGGCACTTTAGCATATTTTGATAAGGACGCACCAACCAAGGTGATAGCAGATGCCAGTCCTGTAGGTTTAGGCGCAGTACTAGTTCAGGACCAACAGGGACAAGAGGTGCCAATATGCTATGTAAGCCGTAGTTTAACAGACTGTGAGAGGAAATACTCTCAAACAGAGAGAGAGGCCTTAGCTCTTGTATGGGCTTGTGAGAGGCTGCATCCATATGTGTATGGCCAAAAATTTAACTTGGTAACTGACCATAAGCCATTATAAGTGATATACGGCCCACACTCTAAACCCTGTGCCCGTATAGAGAGATGGGTACTTAGATTACAGCCGTACGATTTTAAGGTGATACACATTCCAGGCAAGCAAAACATTGCAGACCCACTGTCACGATTGCTGGGGGAGACAGCAAAACAGAAGAGACATTCTCATGGCTCAGATGAATACGTGAGATTTGTAGCTGTGAGTGCGACACCAAAAGCACTCACTACTAGAGAGGTGGAGGAAGCCTCTGCTACCGACCCAGAGCTGATTGAGGTATGGAAGGCAATCACAAACGGACATTTTGAGAACTGTAAAGCTTATGCAGCAATTGCAAACGAGCTGTGCGTAGTGGGGTACCTAGTTCTTCGGGGAACACGCATCGTGCTACCCACAGTGTTACATGCACGAGCCCTGGTGTTAGCACATGAAGGACACTTGGGAATAGTTGGAACAAAGCAACATCTCAGAACCAAGGTTTGGTGGCCTGGCATGGACAAGGCAGCTGAAAAACACTGTAAAGCGTGCCACGGCTGTCAGATAGTAGCCAGACCCGACCCACCTGAACCGTTGAGACCAACACCATTACCAGAGGGCCCCTGGCAGGATGTAGCTATAGACTTACTGGGACCCTTGCCATCCAACCACTCCATTCTTGTGGTAGTTGATTATTATAGTCGCTACTATGAATACGACATCATGATCTCCACAACAACAGAGAAGGTTATTGACAGTTTAGAGTCAATCTTCAGCCGTCATGGTTTGCCAATCACCTGCAAATCTGATAATGGTCCCCAATTCAGATCTGAATTATTCAAAGAATACTGTGAAAACAACAGGATCAAACACCTGAAAACGACAGCAAAATGGGCTCAGGCTAATGGAGAAGTCGAGCGCCAGAATGCATCGCTGATGAAAAGAATCAGAATTGCTCAGTCAGAAGGACTAGATTGGAAACGTGAACTTAGAAAATATGTGACTGTGTACTGGAGCATTGACCATGCCACGACAGGAAAGAGCCCAGCAGAGCTGCTCTTTAAACGGAAAATGAGAGGAAAGCTGCCAGACATCACAGAGTCGTGCGCAGACATGGAAGCACATGACCGGGACGCAGAACAAAAAGGCAAGTCCAAACTGTACGCAGATGAACAGCGGAGAACACAATACTCAGAGGTGGAAGTTGGCGACACGGTGCTGGTACGGCAGGACAAAGTGGACAAGTTCACCACTCCTTTTAATGCCACACCCCACACTGCACAAAGTTTTGAGTAAAACAGGGAGTCAAGTAGTAGTAGAATCTCCAGACAGAGCATGCTACTCGAGAAACACTACGTTTGTGAAGAAATACAGAACCAATGGACCAAAGGAGACACTCCATGAGCAGAAGGAAGCACAAGGGACTGAGGACAGTATAGGAGACCCTGACACACATACCACTGTGACACAGGCAATACCCACTGACACCAACATGTCAGACATACCCAGTACAGCCAGACCTCAAAGGGTTAAAAGAAAACCCCAAAGACTGTCTGACTATGTCACAACATAAACTGTGCGAGAACTGCATGGGTGATGTTAAATGTTTAAACCTGGGAATTATTTAGTTGTGTGGTAAGACACAAGTTTGTAAAAAGTTTATAAATCAAATAAGTTATGCAGTGTTATTGTAAGCAACTGTTTGTAAACTGCAAGTTTGTTTCCAAGGAAAAGGGGGTTGTCGTGTATTGATTGCGAGTTTGACACCAGTCAATACGGTAATGTAATGTGCGAGTTTAACACCAGTAAATACGGTAATGTAATGTGCATTGCATTATGGGAATTACCCAGGAAAGCAGCAGTCAGCCATTTTACCAATAAAGTAAAGATCACAGTCAGAAGCCTGTCTGCCTGACTCTGATTTAATTCGACGTATCTACATGCTTGATTGGACGCATTTATGCATAGATACAACATAGTCCATTCCTGTTACATCAACAATTCAATGGATATTTCCACCCCCATTACAACTTCAACATTGCAAGAGGTGGCCATATTGTGGTAGCTGTCACAGATCGTCTGTGAAAAGGCAGTGAATGCATTTATACCTTTCCCAGAAAACATGCAAATTATATTTATATTTGTGACAATAAAATCACATTCTTTCCAAAATTACACATTTTAATGCAATTTTCCTCATCCTATCAAAACGTTTGTCAAAAAAGGTTAAGATTTTTAAACCTTGAGTACTGTTAGTGAAATTCACTCTTTAATTTGTTCCTCCTGATGTGAATCATGGCCTGTTAGCATCCTTGTCTGTCTTTTGCTCAGTTACTTCAGCCTCCTATGTGAGGTAATATCAGTAGCATTTGCAAGCATGGATGTAAAATTAGAGTTGTTTAAATTAGACAGCGTAATTCAGAGTGGGGGCAAAACAGTAAATTTAAGTATAACTGCAAAAAAACTAGGTCTATACTAACAAAAATACTTTTTTTTACAAATAATCAGACTATTAATTCAAACATTCCCTGTTTATTGGAATATAACTGTTGCAGCCTCTGCTCCACCTATAGCTCTTTCTGAACTACACGCTCGTGCCATACCACCAGACGTGTCTCTCTCAACAGTCTCTGCTGGAATTCTCTTTTCCAGCTGCACATTTCACACAAACACTTTCTGCTATTCTTATTTCTAAGCCTGACCTACTGGTCATATTGAGAGAAAGAAAGAGTGGGTAGATAACAGTTGACAATAGCCCAGAAATTCGGGCCTCCACGGGTGAGTATCCACGGGGTACTCACCCGTAGGCCCGATGGAAGTGCCGGTTTCCTGCATGCACTGCGCATGCGCGGGAAACCGGCACTTCCGTTCCTCTGAACGAAGAGGTTCAGAGGTCGAACATGCGCGCGGGGGAGGCTGTGCGTGCGCATCAAACTTAGTTTTTTTTTTAAAAGGTTTCTCCGGGAACGTAAGCCTGCAGAAGTGGTGAATTAATGAAAATTAAAACATTTTTTCCACAGGTTTATTATTTTTAAATACTTTAAAGCAAGGTAAGTTTATTTTTAGCCCCGTTAGAATATAAAATTATTTTTTTCAAAAATTTAAATTATTGTTTAAAATAGTTATTTCATGTAAGTTATAGTTTATTTAAAAAATGTGATTTAAAAAAAAAATTATTTGAAGGTTTAGTGCTATTTTGGGGCCGTAGTATTTATAAGTCTTGACAGCACTTCCTGTCAGACTTATGAATGGGGAATTCCCTGCTCCGATTGGCTGCCCATGGCCCACGTGATCCCAGGGGATGCATCGAACTAACTGCACCCCTGGAATACGCAAGCACTGCACGCCGGCAGCTGGACCAGGCCCCGGATCGGAATTCCACGGGGCCCTACAGCTCAACGGCTGGCATGCAAGGTAAGTGCAGATCGGGGGCTTACACCCACGGGAAGCCCCCAACCCAAATTTCTGTGTTTTAGATCTCAGCCATCAGACAGGACATACACTGTTAGTACGGAGAAGAGACACTGGGTACATCTAGGGATGGGCAATAAATGTGGCCTTGTCCACATTCCAAGAACAAAAATAGAAAAAGGTATTATAGGCTGATCTTTCTGATACAGCACTTGTTGGTTTATTTTTTTCCCTAGCTAATGTTTTTGAAGCTGAACGGGAAAGATAATACCGAGCTGCATTTTTTGCGACCAGTGGGCAGTGCAGGAACTGGAGTGTGTCGTGGCTAGTGCAAGTAACATTATTATTTCATTTGATAAGTTTCTTTGTTTTTTATGATTTGGGTTTTTATTAGTTGTGCCACTCAATAAAGGGGGCACTTTAGTTAGATTTTTGGGGTTGATGACACTGGGGCTATCCTTACACACTGTAAAGAAAAGGCTTACTGCAATCAATGGTGAAAATGATAATGTGATAAATGATGTGCTCATTGTGTGGGAACTACAAAGGATACGAGTCTGAAATAAGAAACATAGTCATCTATTCTGCTACTGGGTAGACGTACCTGATGCAGCATTGCATAGATTTATTAAAGAGAAAAACACGCTGAGTCCTAACACAGTTAAGTGCCTGTTTAGTATGTCGGAGATGTGATAAGACTTCATTGGTAATGTTAATTAAACTATGAAATGACTTGTCTCTCTGTGGTTTGCATTCTAAGTGAAAGAAATCAATTCACTTACTCAAACTGATCAAGATTTAATTAACATCA
>NC_140995.1:42481848-42669348 GCF_052327205.1 Somniosus microcephalus | reverse complement strand
TCTCCTCGCCTCTCCTCTCCTCTCCTCATCTCTCCTCACCTCTCCTCTCCTCACCTCTCCTCTCCTCTCCTCACCTCTCCTCACCTCTCCTCTCCTCAGCTCTCCTCAACTCTCCTCACCTCTCCTCTCCTCACCTCTCCTCGCCTCTCCCCTCCTCTCCTCACCTCTCCTCTCCTCTCCTCTCCTCTCCTCACCTCTCCTCGCCTCTCCTCTCCTCTCCTCTCCTCATCTCTCCTCTCCTCTCCTCTCCTCACCTCTCCTCACCTCTCCTCTCCTCTCCTCTCCTCACCTCTCCTCTCCTCTCCTCTCCTCACCTCTCCTCACCTCTCCTCACCTCTCCTCTCCTCTCCTCTCCTCACCTCTCCTCTCCTCTCCTCTCCTCACCTCTCCTCACCTCTCTTCTCCTCTCCTCTCCTCACCTCTCCTCACCTCTCCTCTCCTCTCCACTCCTCACCTCTCCTCTCCTCTCCTCACCTCTCCTCACCTCTCCTCTCCTCTCCTCTCCTCACCTCTCCTCTCCTCACCTCACCTCTCCTCTCCTCACCTCTCCTCACCTCTCCTCACCTCTCCTCTCCTCACCTCTCCTCTCCTCACCTCTCCTCACCTCCTCCTCTCCTCACCTCTCCTCACCTCTCCTCTCCTCAGCTCTCCTCACCTCTCCTCACCTCTCCTCTCCTCACCTCTCCTCGCCTCTCCTCTCCTCTCCTCTCCTCACCTCTCCTCTCCTCTCCTCTCCTCTCCTCACCTCTCCTCGCCTCTCCTCTCCTCTCCTCTCCTCATCTCTCCTCTCCTCTCCTCACCTCTCCTCACCTCTCCTCTCCTCTCCTCTCCTCACCTCTCCTCTCCTCTCCTCACCTCTCCTCACCTCTCCTCTCCTCTCCTCTCCTCACCTCTCCTCACCTCTCCTCTCCTCTCCCCTTCTCACCTCTCCTCTCCTCTCCTCACCTCACCTCTCCTCTCCTCACCTCTCCTCACTTCTCCTCACCTCTCCTCTCCTCTCCTCACCTCTCCTCTCCTCTCCTCTCCTCTCCTCACCTCTCCTCACCTCTCCTCTCCTCTCCTCTCCTCTCCTCACCTCTCCTCACCTCTCCTCTCCTCACCTCTCCTCTCCTCTCCTCTCCTCTCCTCTCCTCTCCTCTCCTCACCTCTCCTCTCCTCACCTCTGCTCTCCTCACCTCTCCTCACCTCTCCTCACCTCTCCTCTCCTCAGCTCTGCTCTCCTCACCTCTCCTCTCCTCAGCTCGCCTCACCTCTCCTCACCTCTCCTCTCCTCTCCTCGCCTCTCCTCGCCTCTCCTCTCCTCTCCTCACCTCTCCTCTCCTCTCCTCTCCTCACCTCTCCTCTCCTCTCCTCACCTCTCGTCTCCTCTCCTCTCCAATCCTCTCCTCACCTCACCTCTCCTCACCTCTCCTCTCCTCACCTCTCCTCTCCTCACCTCTCCTCTCCTCTCCTCTCCTCACCTCACCTCACCTCTCCTCTCCTCACCTCTCCTCACCTCTCCTCTCCTCACATCTCCTCTCCTCTCCTCTCCTCACCTCACCTCTCCTCTCCTCTCCTCACCTCTCCTCACCTCTCCTCACCTCTCCTCTCCTCACCTCTCCTCACCTCTCCTCTCTTCAGCTCTCCTCACCTCTCCTCGCCTCTCCTCACCTCTCCTCTCCTCGCCTCTCCTCGCCTCTCCTCTCCTCTCCTCTCCTCACCTCTCCTCTCCTCTCCTCTCCTCTCCTCGCCTCTCCTCGCCTCTCCTCTCCTCTCCTCTCCTCATCTCTCCTCTCCTCTCCTCATCTCTCCTGACCTCTCCTCTTCTCTCCTCTCCTCACCTCTCCTCTCCTCTCCTCTCCTCACGTCTCCTCACCTCTCCTCTCCTCTCCTCACCTCTCCTCACCTCTCCTCTCCTCTCCTCTCCTCACCTCTCCTCTCCTCACCTCTCCTCACCTCTCCTCTCGTCTCCTCTCCTCTCCTCTCCTCTCCTCACCTCACCTCTCCTCTCCTCACCTCTCCTCACCTCTCCTCACCTCTCCCCTCCTCTCCTCTCCTCACCTCTCCTCTCCTCTCCTCTCCTCTCCTCACCTCTCCTCACCTCTCCTCTGCTCTCCTCTTCTCTCCTCTCCTCACCTCTCCTCACCTCTCCTCACCTCTCCTCTCCTCTCCTCTCCTCACCTCTCCTCTCCTGTCCTCTCCTCACCTCTCCTCACCTCACCTCTCCTCTCCTCGCCTCACCTCTCCTCACCTCTCCTCTCCTCTCCTCTCCTCGCCTCTCCTCGCCTCTCCTCGCCTCTCCTCTCCTCTCCTCTCCTCTCCACTCCTCTCCTCACCTCTCCTCTCCTCTCCTCGCCTCGCCTCTCCTCGCCTCTCCTCTCCTCACCTCTCCTCTCCTCACCTCTCCTCTCCTCTCCTCTCCTCTCCTCACCTCCCCTCTCCTCTCCTCTCCTCACCTCTCCTCACCTCTCCTCTCCTCTCCTCTCCTCTCCTCTCCTCACCTCTCCTCACCTCTCCTCTCCTCTCCTCACCTCTCCTCTCCTCTCCTCTCCTCTCCTCTCCTCACCTCTCCTCTCCTCACCTCTCCTCTCCTCACCTCACTTCTCCTCTCCTCACCTCTCCTCTCCTCTCCTCACCTTTCCTCACGTCTCCTCTCCTCTCCTCTCCTCTCCTCTCCTCTCCTCACCTCTCCTCACCTCTCCTCTCCTCTCCTCTCCTCACCTCTCCTCTCCTCTCCTCTCCTCTCCTCACCTCTCCTCACCTCTCCTCTCCTCTCCTCTTCTCTCCTCTCCTCACCTCTCCTCTCCTCACCTCTCCTCACCTCACTTCTCCTCTCCTCACCTCTCCTCTCCTCTCCTCACCTCTCCTCTCCTCTCCTCTCCTCTCCTCACCTCTCCTCTCCTCACCTCTCCTCACCTCACTTCTCCTCTCCTCTCCTCTCCTCTCCTCACCTCTCCTCACCTCTCCTCTCCTCTCCTCTCCTCTCCTCACCTCTCCTCTCCTCACCTCACTTCTCCTCTCCTCACCTCTCCTCTCCTCTCCTCACCTCTCCTCTCCTCTCCTCTCCTCACCTCTCCTCACCTCTCCTCTCCTCTCCTCTCCTCACCTATCCGCTCCTCTCCTCTCCTCACCTCTTCTCTCCTCTCCTCTCCTCACCTCTCCTCTCCTCTCCTCTCCTCTCCTCTCCCTCCCTCTCCCCTCTCCTCTCCCTCCCTCTCCCCTCTCCTCTCCCTCCTCCTCTCTCTTCCTCCCCTCTCCTGCTCTCCCCCTCTCCCTCCCCTCCCTTCCCCTCCTCTCTATACCTCTCCCTCCTCTCACCTCTTCCTCCTCTCTCCTGATCTCCCCTCTCATTCCTCCACTCTCCCTCTCCCACTCTCTCTCATCTCCCTCCCCTCACCCTCCTCTCCTCTCCTCTCCTCACTTCACCTCTCCTCGCCTCTCCTCGCCTCCCCTCTCCTCACCTCACCTCTCCTCTCCTCTCCTCACCTCACCTCTCCTCGCCTCTCCTCGCCTCACCTCTCCTCACCTCACCTCTCCTCTCCTCATCTCTCCTCTCCTCACCTCTCCTCTCCTCTCCTCTCCTCGCCTCACCTCTCCTCTCCTCACCTCACCTCTCCTCTCCTCTCCTCCTCTCCTCTCCTCTCCTCTCCTCTCCTCTCCTCACCTCTCCGCTACTCTCCTCTCGTCTGCTCTCCTCACCTCTCCTCTCCTCTCTTCTCCTCTCCTCACCTCTCCTGTCCTCTCCTCTCCTCACCTCTCCTCTCCTCTCCTCTCCTCTCCTCTCCTCACCTCACCTCACTTCTCCTCTCCTCACCTCTCCTCACCTCTCCTCTCCTCTCTTCACCTCTCCTCACCTCTCCTCTCCTCTCCTCACCTCTCCTCGCCTCTCCTCTCCTCTCCTCACCTCTCCTCACCTCTCCTGTCCTCTCCTCTCCTCTCCTCTCCTCTCCTCACCTCTCCTCTCCTCTCCTCACTTCTCCTCTCCTCACCTCTCCTCTCCTCTCCTCACCTCTCCTCACCTCTCCTCTCTGCTTCTCTCCTCTCCTCTCCTCTCCTCTCCTCACCTCTCCTCTCCTCTCCTCACCTCTCCTCACCTCTCCTCTCCTCTCCTCTCCTCTCCTCACCTCTCCTCTCCTCTCCTCACCTCACTTCTCCTCTCCTCACCTCTCCTCTCCTCTCCTCACCTCTCCTCACCTCTCCCCTCCTCTTCTCTCCTCACCTCTCCTCTCCTCTCCTCTCCTCTCCTCACCTCTCCTCTCCTCACCTCTCCTCTCCTCTCCTCACCTCTCCTGTCCTCTCCTCTCCTCACCTCTCCTCTCCTCTCCTCTCGTCTCCTGACCTCTCCTCTCCTCTCCTCTCCTCTCCTCACCTCACCTCACTTCTCCTCTCCTCACCTCTCCTCAACTCTCCTCACCTCTCCTCACCTCTCCTCACCTCTCCTCTCCTCTCCTCTCCTCTCCTCTCCTCACCTCTCCTCTCCTCCTATCCTCTCCTCTCCTCTCCTCTCCTCTCCTCTGCTCTCCTCTCCTCACCTCTCCGCTCCTCTCCTCTCGTCTGCTCTCCTCACCTCACCTCTCGTCTGCTTTCCTCACCTCTCCTCTCCTCTCCTCTCCTCTCCTCTCCTCACCTCTGCTCACCTCTCCTGTCCTCTCCTCTCCTCACCTCTCCTCTCCTCTCCTCTCCTCTCCTCACCTCTCCTCTCCTCTCCTCTCCTCTCCTCACCTCACTTGGCCTCTCCTCACTTCTCCTCTCCTCACCTCTCCTCACCTCTCCTCACCTCACCTCTCCTCTCCTCACCTCTCCTCACCTCTCGCTCCTCTCCTCACCTCTCCTCACCCCTCCTGTCCTCTCCTCTCCTCACCTCTCCTCTCCTCTCCTCTCCTCTCCTCACCTCTCCTCTCCTCTCCTCTCCTCTCCTCACCTCACTTCTCCTCTCCTCACCTCTCCCCACCTCTCCTCTCCTCTCCTCACCTCTCCTCACCTCTCCTCACCTCTCCTCTCCTCTCCTCTCCTCTCCTCACCTCTCCTCTCCTCTCCTCTCCTCACCTCACTTCTCCTCTCCTCACCTCTCCTCTCCTCTCCTCTCCTCTCTTCACCTCTCCTCACCTCTCCTCTCCTCTCCTCTCCTCTCCTCTCCTCACCTCTCCTCTCCTCTCCTCTCCTCACCTCACTTCTCCTCTCCTCACCTCTCCTCTCCTCTCCTCTCCTCACCTCTCCTCACCTCTCCTCTCCTCTCCTCTCCTCTCCTCACCTCTCCTCTCCTCTCCTCTCCTCTCCTCACCTCTCCTCGCCTCTCCTCTCCTCTCCTCTCTCCTCTCCTCACCTCTCCTCTCCTTTCCTCACCTCACTTCTCCTCTCCTCACCTCTCCTCTCCTCTCCTCACCTCTCCTCACCTCTCCTCTCTTCTTCTCTCCTCACCTCTTCTCTCCTCTCCTCTCCTCTCCTCACCTCTCCTCTCCTCACCTCTCCTCTCCTCTCCTCTCCTCACCTCTCCTGTCCTCTCCTCTCCTCACCTCTCCTCTCCTCTCCTCTCCTCTCCTCTCCTCACCTCTCCTCTCCTCTCCTCTCCTCTCCTCACCTCACCTCACTTCTCCTCACCTCTCCTCTCCTCTCCTCTCCTCTCCTCTCCTCTCCTCACCTCTCCTCTCCTCTCCTCACCTCACTTCTCCTCTCCTCACCTCTCCTCTCCTCTCCTCACCTCTCCTCTCCTCTCCTCTCCTCTCCTCACCTCTCCTCTCCTCTCCTCACCTCACTTCTCCTCTCCTCACCTCTCCTCTCCTCACCACTCCTCACCTCTCCTCACCTCTCCTCTCCTCTCCTCTCCTCACCTCTCCTCTCCTCTCCTCTCCTCACCTCTCCTCTCCTCACCTCTCCTCTCCTCACCTCTCCTCTCCTCTCCTCTCCTCTCCTCACCTCTTCTCTCCTCTCCTCACCTCTCCTCTCCTCACCTCTCCTCTCCTCACCTCTCCTCACCTCTCCTGTCCTCTCCTCTCCTCTCCTCTCCTCTCCTCTCCTCACCTCACCCTCACTTCTCCTCTCCTCACTTCTCCTCTCCTCTCCTCTCCTCACCTCTCCTCTCCTCTCCTCTCCTCACCTCTCCTCTCCTCTCCTCACCTCACCTCTCCTCTCCGCACTTCTCCTCACCTCACCTCACTTCTCCTCTCCTCACCTCTCCTCACCTCTCCTCTCCTCTCCTCTGCTCCTCTCCTCTGCTCTCCTCTGCTCTCCCTCTGCTCTCCTCTGCTCTCCTCACCTCTCCTTCTCTCTCCTTTCCTCACCTCTCCTCACCTCTCCTTTTCTCTCCTTACCTCTCCTCTCCTCACCTCTCTCTTCTCATCTCTTCTCTTCTCCCTCCCATCTCCCTCCACTCTCCACTCCTTGTGGTGGCGAGTTCCACATCTCACTGCTCTCTGGGTAAATAAGTTTCTCCTGATTTCCTTATAGGATTTTTTAGATGACTATCTTATATTTATGACGGCTATATATTTAACTTACTTTGGCCGAATGCCATCCTTGACGCGTGAGTCTAGACAGTGAGGGTTCAGCAATGTGGAGCTCAATCCTGTCCTCCCCTGACAGTGACACACACCAACTTTCCAGTCGTTGCTTATATTTTAGATCAGTTTTATTTTGGAAGGTACAACAAATGCCGTGTCGTCGCTGCGCTGACTTCTCTCAAACACACTCTCTCGCGTAGTCTTGCTGTCTTCCCTCACAACAGGACTTCCTTTGAATCTCTCGCACTTGCACCTGTCACTGCAAGCTGCCTGCACTTTCTAGCAATGTCACCTGCTCAAAATCAATGAATAAGCTGTAAAGTTCATAAAGCAAATGCTGAGTGACAGGGCTGCATACATCAAGGATATTTTTTTTAAAATTCATTTACAGGATGTTGGCATCACTGACAAGGGCAGCAATTATGGCCCATCTCTCACTGTCCTTGAGAAGGTGGTGGTGAGCCGACTTCAACCGCTGCAGTCCGTGTGGTGAAGGTGCTTCCACAGTGCTGTTAGGGAGGGAGTTTCAGGATTTTGACCCAGCGACGACGAAGGAACAGTGATATCCTTCCAAGTCAGGATGGTGTGTGACTTGGAGGAGAACTTGGAGGCGGTGGATGTTCCCATGTGCTTGCTGGGTATGCCTTTATTGTGTCCGAATCCGGTGCCTAGGTCACAATATTATCACAATATTCATATGTCCTGGCTTGAGGGAAAACAAAAACTTGATGCCTGCATGCCTCGGAGATTATTAGTTCTGTTAGATCGATAGGCATATTCATAATGCCCCGAGACTGATAGATAAAGCATACATTTGAAATAAAACCAGGAAATGTTGTAGACATACAACAGGCCAGACAGCATCTGCGAGAGGAAGACGGGTTAATATTTCGAATGGGGACGCCTTCATTTAAAAAAAATAAACAAACTAGATTGCGAACTGACATTAACAATCAATCACATCAGGACCAAGAGACGTGGGGATGGCAATTGAGTGAATGTATCAGAGGTATCACAATGTTGTGACAGTCAATTGTTATTGTGGCAGCAGTGGTCTGATAATCAGCTAAATGCTGGTCCAGGATCAGGTATTGTGTATACCACAGGGATGGGGGGAAGATGGATGACTTTAAAAACATAGGCCTAAAAATTCGGTTGATTTGCGCCTCCCGTTAGCTCCCTAAGAGGGCGCTAATGGGGCGCAACGCAACTAGTGTCTGGACGCGGCGCCACCAATGCCTCCCACGAAATTCAGCGGGAGGTTAGCGCCGGTGGTAACTGTTAGCGCCCTGCGGCGCTGCGCCGCCAGTGATGGCGTCATTGCCATGCACAGCGCCCTGCTCGCACCCTGGCCATGATCTTCGGTAGCGCCCCCTGACTTACCGCTGGATACTATGTTCAACGGGGTCAGGGGGGCTGACCTGCGGCCGGGGCGGCGCTATTTAAAGGGGAGGTGCCAGGCGGCCATTTTTGTTGCTGGCCGCCTGCCAGCACCTGCCCCCTCTGCTGGCCCCGGCCTCCTGACCTGCTCCCCCCCGCGGAGTGCCAGCTGTGCTCCGTGACCCCGGCACTTCTCTTGAGTGCTGGGCTCTTTTGCCGGCACTCCGATCCCTGATGGCCCAGCTGGGCCCCGGGTCGCACTGCGCTCGGCCCTGCCCCTTTAATAAGGGGAGGAATGCCTGCAGTACCATGGCGCAGTAGCGCCCTGCCTCCCTCTTGGGGCGCTACCGGTGAATTTAAAAGTAGCATCCCGATGAAGTTAGCGTTCCAAAGGGGGCGCGACCCAATTTTTCCCCCATAAAGTGATATCTGATTGGATGGGAGCCAGCAGAGAAATTCAGAACCAAACTAAGACAGATCAAAGTCAAGTTCTCCTTAGTTCTGGGTTTAATTTTTCCCACCCTCTAAATGGTGGACTCTACATTTATTGCTTTTGGAATTTTAGTTCCCATTGGGAAAACACCTAAAACATCTTAAAATTATTATATGAGGCCCGTACCTCTATCTCCTCCTTTCAGACGCTCCTTAAAACCTACCACATTGACCATGCTTTTGGTCACCTGTCCTGATATCTCCTTATGTTGCTCGATGTCAAATTTTGTTTGATTACGCTCCTGTGAAGTGACTTGGGATGTTTTACTACGTTAAAGGCGCTATATAAATGCAAGTTGTTGTTGTATTCTATCCTATTCCTATTCCTCTCATCTGCAACGAGGGGTGCCAACTCTCCAGGATTGCCTTGAAGTCACCAGGAACTGAAGATTAATCTCCTTGACACAGCTGCAAGCAGCACCCAGGAGGGAAATCATCGCAGCATTAAAACATATTTTTTGTTCTTTTTTAACTTTCTTTGAACACTTTGATGGGAAAATGTGCTGTTTGACGGAGAATCAAGAATCAACCAATCAGGTAACAGAGTGTCTGTTCAATTCCCAATTGGCCTGGGAAGGCAGGGCATTGTGAGGATGGATGTGTCGAGTGACCACTGATGAGAGTGTGGAGGCAGGGCGGGCTGGTTGGAGGCAGGAGGTCATGTGATAAAACCTCCAGGAACACACCCAATTGTAGTGTATGTACCCGTCTACCTTTAAGAGAACTATTGTATGTAACCATTCACCTTTAAGAGAACTACTTTAGGTGTGGCACTACTTGTTTGGCTTCTGTATACTGTAATACCGACGGTGACCACACCGGTATATAAGTGTTGTGGCATGATTCCTTGGGCAGATTCGCCCTGACCTTCGAATAGTAAAGACCTGTTTGTTTGTTATTCCTGAAGTCTGTGTCGTTATTAACTGTGCAACCCACAGACTTTACAGTGGCGACGAGTCCGATCGTACCCTGCGGCAAGACTACCAAAGCAACTAAAGAGCGTCGAAGAGAGGCAACCGCCCTCGTCGTTCTGCTGGAAGAAAACACGAGGCTGCAGCAATAGAAAGGAGGAAGACTTTAGCAACAAAAGCTTCCATCAGCAACAGGCACTGACTACCCTTCTACCACGGTGCGGAGTGAGCCGATCAGCAGGAAACAAGGCGGCCGCGGAGACTGTGAGTAGGGAAAAGTGTAACGAAATCCGAAGGATAAGGGCTGTGCACTCGACCACGGTCGAGGGGGAGCAGAGCTGGTCAGGAAGGCGGGTCCAACGGCGTCGTGAGATAGCCGGACCGCGATCGGCGGGAAAAGCTGGGCAGCGACCGAAGCCACGAAGCGCTGAGACCGGGAGCAGGCGCGGGAAGAGAGAAACTCAGCCGCAGCCGGGGAGGGAAGCACCGGACTGCGTGAGGGCTGGGAGGCGAACGGGAGCCGGGCGTGTGGGAGAGGCAGAGCCGACCAAAGGAGGCTGCGCGAGAGCCAGTCCAGCGGCTGAACTGTTCTCCACCAACGGGGTACCCAGCGCCGGTAGAGCCGAACGTGGGGGAGAGAGAGAGACAGAGCCGAGCAAGGGGAGAGAGACTGCGCGAGAGCCAGTCCAGCGGCTGAACTGTTCTCCGTGAACGGGGTACCCAGCGCCGGTAGAGCCATGCGAGCGGGAGAGAAAGACAGAGCCGAGTAAGGGGAGCTGTGCGGAAGCCAGCCCAGCAGCTGAACCTGTCCGCTGTGGGGAAAGCGTACCCCTCCCACCAGGGAAGAAACGCGGGAAGCCGCCATTAGGCGGAGAAGACGACAGACGCGGGAGACTGCCATTGAAGGGGCGGGGAGAGAAGGAAAGAGCGGGAAACCGCCATTTTCGCGGGAAAAACCGCCATCTTAGAAATAAATAAATAATAAATAAGAATTTAAAGAAATACTTGTGCTGCTCCCAAGGAAAGGAAGATGCCTAAGCGAGGGAATATTAACGATTTTAATTCTGAGATAGAAGACTGGGCCACGTACGTGGAACGCATCGAGATCTATTGTGAAGCCAACAAAATAGAGGAAGACGACAAAGCGATAACATTGCTAAACTCGATGGGCGCAAAGACATACGGGCTCTTGAAGCATCTACTAGC
Source organism: Somniosus microcephalus (assembly GCF_052327205.1). Classification (NCBI taxonomy): domain Eukaryota; kingdom Metazoa; phylum Chordata; class Chondrichthyes; order Squaliformes; family Somniosidae; genus Somniosus; species Somniosus microcephalus. Next base: position 42,658,883 of record NC_140995.1, on the reverse strand, counting down.
ACCAGCTAAACCGGCGGATCAGACTTTCGAAGGGATTGTGGCTGTTCTGAAGGACCACTTGAACCCCACACCGTTGATGTTGGCTGAACGATTCAAATTCTATGCAAGAACGCAACGGAAAGACGAAAGCAACGCGGAATATTTGGTCGAACTGCGTAGGCTAGCGAAATGCTGCCAGTTCGGAGGGAATCTGACAGAGGCACTGCGAGACAAGTTCGTATGCGGATTGTCCAAGGAAGGGACACAAAAGCGACTACTCGAAGAGAACGACCTCATACTTGACAGGGCTGTCCTTATAGCCGCATCGCACGAAGCCGCAGCGAAAGGAACGGCGGAAATGCAGCTAAAGGCGGCGGCACTCGGGGTGGACCAAATTACCTCAAGTACAACAAAATGCTATCGTTGTGGGAAGACAACACACGACCAGAATCAATGCTGGTTTAAGAACCAAGAATGTAGGAAATGTGGCAAACTGGGTCACATCGCTAAGGTATGCCGGTCAGGGAAGAAGACCAACAACCAAAGGAAGCCACCACAAGAAAAGTACAAGAAGGTACACAAGGTGGCTGAGAAGAGTTCAGACGAACAGAATTCAGACTCAGACCCAAACAGCCAGGAGCTGGGTAGTCTGAGAATTCACAATGTGAGTAAGGAAGCTGACCTACAAACTATCTGGGTCATACTAAAAATAGCTGGAGTCCAAGTATGAATGGAGTTGGACACTGGATCAGCTCTATCAGTCATAAATCGAAGGGACTACCACCGGCTATTCTCTCACATACCCTTAAGAAATACCAAGTTCGTATTGCAGACATACACGGGGCATAAGGTATACCCCATGGGGAAGATAAGAGTCAAGGTGAGAGATAGGGGTAAAGAACACCCAAGAATGAACTTGTACGTATTATCTGAGGGAGGACCACCACTTCTAGGACGAGAGTGGATCAAGAAAATAGACATGGAATGGCACTATCTAAAAGCCATAATGAGTGAGGACTCGGTGCAAGCTATCAGCTCAGATTCTGAAACGGATGACGATAAGACCAACTCAAATATGGAAGACAAGGCTAAAATGAACTTGCCGACTATGGTGGAGAAAACGAAGACATGCATAAAGGCTTATGCTACCGAGAAGAATAAAGCTTCAGAGCAGAACTCCAGTTTGACAGAGAATTCTGAGCCTGTTCAAGTTAAGGACTTATCCACAACGGAAGAACACCGAACTCGGACTCAAACTTATTTCAAAGTACGACAACAATTAGAACAGTTGAGTTACCGTCTCGTACAAGAGATGAAAACAGTGGAAAAGTTCTGGGACACCGAATGGGAGAACCTGGAAAGACAGCAGAGGCAGCTAGCTCAAGCAAAGAGCGACCATAGAGCCATCGTGACCAATTACCGATCACATCTCCCTTATGACGTTCAGGAGTTAGAATATTTGCATGATCTAGAGATACAGCATAAAGGCAAACCACGCTACACTGAGGATTTTGTTCTGCAATTGGAGACGGAGCTAGTGCAAGCAAGGTTAAGAGAAGCTGAATCGCAGTGTGCACTTAAAGATATGCAGAAAAAAATCTTGGACATGGAAAAGAGAAACGCTTCTTTACCTGATGTGAATAATGTGGCCATGTTGCAAGAGGAGCTTATAGGGGCGAAACTGAAAGAAGCTAAGCAAAGGATGTTGGAACTTGAAACACAGAACCAAATCAGCAGTAACCAGCTATGTCGAGCAGAGAAGGAGTGCTATGGTCTACATGAGAAGGTGCAATATCTCTCAGCCCAGAATAAGGGACTACTCACTCAGTTAAATGAAAGTAATCGGAAAATGGCTGAGATAGACTGCAGGAATAAAGAAGATTTGATGGCAGTGAGACTTCGAGAGGCAGATAGCATAGCAGCCTTGGCTGAACTCCAACAGGAAATTGCGAAAGAAGCAAATGAAGAGGAATCTTCAGGAAGCCAGGATGTTATTCCAGTTCTTCTCTACAACTCCTTACAAGCAGAGTGTGAAAAGTTGAAAGAACAGTATGAACAGGCCCAGGCTACAATTCTGGAGGGGGTTAACTTGGCAACCTCCGAAAAGCTAGTTTCAGTAGAAGCATATGAACAACTAAAGGTTGAACATGAGCAAGAAGTCCAAAGGCTGCAGGAAATTCTTGATGAGCTCAAGGCCAAGACAGACTCATCGGTAGAAGTTCCATCCATAGATGAGAAATTAGAGGTGAAAGACATGGCAGAACATGAAAGACAAGATGTCCAAGAACTCATAAAAATATTGAAGGAAACCCAAGACAAATATGAGGCGGCAATGTCCGAGGTTCAACAACTTGAAGAACAGATTCAACTGGGAATCCTTTCAGTGGAAGAAAAGGAAACTGTAAGAAACACAGAGACTGTAAGAATGGTCCCTGAACATGAGCTAGGGAGCATCAGGGCGCAACTTTTCCGAGCGCTGAAAGCCAAAGTACAAGAGGAACAGAAGGTGGAAGCATTGGAGGGAAAGGTGGATGAAATGGAGAAGACTCTGATCCACAGTGTTCCCGTGGAAGAGTTAACGGTCAGCCAACTCCTTCATATGCTGAGGGAAAAGACTCTGCAATGGGAACAATCTGAACACGAGCTTCAATCTTCAACGGGAAGGAGTTCGGAGCTCTCAAAAGTTTGGGAAATAGCTGAGGTTGCAAAACAGACTTTACTGGGATGCCAAAAGTACGCTGAATCGCGTCTATGTGAACAACAGAATGTTGAAACAGCTGCTCCAGTAGAAGGATTGAATAGCCCGATCAATCAATCCCCGAGGGAAGGGGAAGTGTTGAAATCACAAATGAGGTCATTAGTGAAGGATTTGCAGGAAACCCAGGAAGAGCGGGATGAAGATGAATGCATGAAGAAGTCTTTTCAAGAAAGATGTCTAGGGAAGGAACCACAGTCAGCTAACGTCCAGATGGGTAAGGAGGAAGTAGAAGGCCCTCTCGCTGGCCTAACTCAGGACGAACCCGAATATTACCATGACCTGTTGAGTGACACTGAATATTACGAGAATGTGGTCTGCCCAGTTTGTGATGAAAACTCCCAAAGTGCCGAAATCAGGATGAAGCACTTAAAGTCGAAGGAACATAGAGAGTTGGTGGCGCTACAGCTGGCAGCTGATAAGGGAGCCCCGAGAGTCTCCAAAAAGCAGAAAAGAAAAAGAAGAAGCAGAAGATGATAACTATCGCAAATATTATCACTTCTACCAGATCATGCGTGGACCCTACGAAAGGAGTTAAATCAGTTGGGAAGTAGGAAAATATCAAGGCAACCCAGTTGTTGTAAAAGTCAGCACTGCTGGTTCAGCAGGACGAAAGTTCAAGCTGTTACGTCAAGAAAAGGATATGGAGGAGTCAAGCTAGCAATGTGAACCATCTACACCAAAGAGATGTTGTTCGGACCGAGTCAAGATCAGAGACTGAATCTGTGAACTGTTCCCGCAGAGACTGAACCTGTGAACTGTTTCCCACCGAGACTATGTCTGTAAATTGTTTTATATGAAGTTGAAGATATGTTATGTTTAATGGGGACTCTGCATGTAATAAGCTAAAAAGGGAGGATTGTAGTGTATGTACCCGTCTACCTTTAAGAGAACTATTGTATGTAACCATTCACCTTTAAGAGAACTACTTTAGGTGTGGCACTACTTGTTTGGCTTCTGTATACTGTAATACCGACGGTGACCACACCGGTATAAAAGTGTTGTGGCATGATTCCTTGGGCAGATTCGCCTTGACCTTCGAATAGTAAAGACCTGTTTGTTTGTTATTCCTGAAGTCTGTGTCGTTATTAACTGTACAACCCACAGACTTTACACCAATCAGAGTTGCCAAACCTATCACCGGTACTACAATATACAGTAGCAAGAGAAAGTAGTCCAGTTAAATAACTGGACACAGACAACAGGAAAAACTTAAACAGGTCTTTACTACTTGAAGGTCAGGGCTGAACTGCTTTACAAATTACTACACAGAGCTTATATACCGGTGTGGTCACCACCGGTACTACAATATACAGTAGCAAGAGAAAGTAGTCCATCTTCTTAAGGTAGTTCTCTTAAGGTGGTGCAGGTTACATACACCACAATTCCTCCCTTTTTAGCTTAACAGTGTACACCCCAATTTAAACATAACATGGATAACATATATACAACTTTCATGCAACTGTTCAAAGATTCAGTCTCTGAGGAGGCCTCCCGATCCGAGTTGGATAACGCCTTTCAGGGGTCTCTGATTCTGGTTGCTGGGGTGACTCGTCTAAGTGATCTCTTATGGATTGAACATCCTCATGTACGTTCGCGTTTGAGGTAGATGCTACAGGTTCAATAATTTCTTCCACTGGTGTCTCTGCCGTAGCCATGGGTTCGACCCTTGTTCTCGATTCTACAAGTTGGTCAGCATGACGTCGTATTACGTTTTCACCAATCTCTACCGTGTACATCAGGGGTCCTTGTCTGGCACGAATTGTTCCAGATTGCCATTTCTCATTCTTATAGTCCCGGGCTAACACTGGTTGTCCTATTTCGAAACTCCGAGTGGTCTTGTTATTTACATGCTGGAACTGTTTGTTTTCGACTTCCCTACGCACATTTGGTTTTAACAAATCCAACCTGGACCGCAACCTCCTGTTATAAAACATCATGGCAGGACTTTGATTTGTCACTGCATGTGTGGCGTTTCGATATGCCGTTAGGAAATTGTCCACCTTGTGTTGTAGTGGAATATGGTCTTCGCTCATGGCCTTTATCGCCTTTTTGAACGTTTGTACAAATCTCTCGGCCAACCCATTTGTAGCCGGATGATATGGGGCAGATGTATAGTGTTTCACCCCATTCTTCTTCATGAATTTCTAGAATTCTTCTGACACGAACTGCGGTCCGTTGTCTGAACATATCTGTTCTGGCAATCCATTTCTTGCAAATATGTTTCTTAGAACTGCGATCGTCTTTTCCGAGGTAGTGGTCGCCATCTTAATCACTTCTGGCCATTTAGAATGTGCGTCTACCACTATCAAAAACATGGAATCCATGAATGGACCTGCAAAGTCGATATGTACATGCTGCCATGGGGTTGAAGGCCATTCCCATGGATGCAGCGGTGCAATTGGAGGTGCATTTTGAACTTTTTGGCACCCTGAGCAGCTTTTAGTCAGATCCTCTATTTGTTTGTCGATACCTGGCCACCACACATAAGCCCTAGCAAGGCTTTTCATCTTGACTCCCCCCAGATGACCTTCATGCAGTTCCTTTAGAACTCTCTCCCTTAATTTAGGAGGAATAATCACCCTTGTTCCATACATCAATGTTCCTTGACAAACGGACAGCTGTTCTCGTCTGGCTGAGAATGCCGGTAACAGTGGTTCGCCATGTGCTGGCCATCCCTTCACTGTCAATTCGTAGACCCGAGACAGTGTCGGGTCGTTCCTGGTCTCCCTCTCAATACTCGCATTGGTGACTGGCAAACATTCGATGATGGTCGAGTGAAATAACTCAACAGGGTCAACTGTCGGTGCCTCTTCCACTGTAGGTAGTGGCAGGCGCGACAGCCCATCAGCATTACCATGTTGCTTTGTACCTTTGAATTCGATCTCATATTGATGTGCTCCTAGGAAAAGGGACCATCTCTGGAGCCTCTGTGCTGTCATCACCGAAACACCCTTCTTAGGGTTAAAAATGGAAACCAACGGCTGGTGGTCTGTCAGCAGCGTAAACTTTTGGCCTTGCAGGTAATAATTAAATTTTTTTACTCCCCACATGAGGCTGAGAGCCTCCCTATCTATCTGAGCATAGTTGCGCTCAGCGGAGGTCAATGATCTGGATGCGAACGCGACTGGTCTTTCCAAGCCATTTGGCAACTTATGTGATAGCACTGCCCCAATACCATATGGCGAAGCATCACAAGCTAAACGAATAGGCAGCGTTGGGTTAAAGTGAGCCAACACTTCCTTAGAGGTGATCAATGCCTTGCTTTTGTGAAAATCCCGCTTACAGTCCTCGCTCCACTTCCATGGCACTCCCTTTTGTAAAAGAGCGTTCAGCGGGTGTAGCACCGTGGATAAATTTGGCAGAAACTTATGGTAATAGTTAATCAACCCTAGGAACGACCTCAACTGGGATACATTTTCCGGAGCGGGAGCCTTCACAACAGCTTCGATCTTGTCAGGTGACTTGTGAAGCCCCTCCTGGTCAATGACGTGACCACAGTACGAGATTCGCTTCTGAAAGAACTCACATTTCTGGCGATTAACTCGAAGTCCATACTCTTTCAATCTGGTGAGCACCTGTTCCAAATTAGCAAGGTGTTCCTCATCATCATCTCCTGTAATAAGAATGTCGTCCAGATAGCATTGTGTGCCAGGAATTCCCTGTAATACCTGCTCCATGGCCCTTTGCCAAATCGCTGGAGCCGATGCCACTCCAAAAACCAGTCTATTATACTGATATAAGCCCTTATGCGTGTTGATCGTGAGATACTGGCGTGACGCTTCATCAACTTCCATCTGTAAATACGCCTGTGCCAGGTCTATCTTGGTGAAGTGTTTCCCGCCAGACAACGAAGAGAAGATATCCTCAATCCGCGGAAGCGGATATTGCACCGTGTGAAGAACCGGATTAACAGTGATCTTGAAATCGCCACAGATGCGAACCTTCCCCGGTTCCCCGGCTTGTTGCTCAATGAACGCTTCATGATGGGAATAATGGGCGTGGCCCATTCGCTCCAGTCCACCTTTGACAGTACTCCTGAACGTTCTAGCCCTTCCAGCTCAGCTTCCACAGCAGGTCGTATCGCATAAGGTACCGGTCTGGCTTTGAAAAATTTCGGGTTTGCATGTTCTTCAACCTTAATGTTTGCCGTAATTCCTTTCAGTGTTCCCAGTCCCTGTTGGAACACCTCCTTAGCATCGTCCAATATTCTGGACAGTCGTTTAGGTTTGACATCGTCCTTTTTACCGGAATCTACAGTTAGTGCTTTTAAGGAATGCCAGTCCATATTTATTCTCCTGATCCATTCCCGTCCCAGTAGTGGTGGACCTCCCTCAGATAACACATACAAGTCCATTCCTTTGCTTTCTTTACCCTTGTGGACCACCTTTACTTTTATCTTTCCGATGGGGTACACTCTTTGCCCCGTGTATGTTTTTAATACAATCTCCGTATCCCTTAGGGGAATGTGTGAGAATAACCTTTTGTAATCTTGCTTATTCATGACCGTCAATGCCGATCCCGTGTCCAATTCCATCTTCACTTGGACTCCTGCTATCTGGAGTATAACCCAAATAGTTTGGTGGTCTGCTGTGTTACCCACATTATGTATTCTTAGACAACCCAGTTCCTTACTGCTGGAGTCTGAATCCGTCTTCTGTTCATCCGAACTGTTCTCTGTCACCTTGTGTACTTTTTTGTACTTCTTCTGTGGTGACTTTTTGTTGCTGGTCTTCTTTCCTGACCGGCATACTTTCGCTATGTGACCGAGTCTGCCACATTTTCTGCATTCTTGATCTTTGAACCAGCACTGGTTCTGATCGTGCATTGTCCTTTCGCAACGATAGCACTTTACTGCACCCAATGCCATTTGATTGGTGCTGAGTTCCGATGGCCTTAGCTGCATTTCCGCGGTGCCTCGTGCTGCCGCCTCGTGCGATGCTGCAATGGTGACAGCTTTATCTAGCGTAAGGTCCTTTTCCTCTAGCAGTCGCTTCTGAGTTCCTTCTTTTAATAGTCCACACATGAACTTATCTCTCAGAGCATCTGCTAGTCCTGTACCAAACTGACAGTACTTTGATAGCTTGCGCAGTTCAATTAAGAATTCAGCGTTGCTTTCCTCTTTCAGCTGCATTCTTCTGTAAAATTTAAATCGTTCCGCTATCAGCAGCGGCGTGGGGTTTAAATGCTCTTGCAGGATAGTAACAATATTCGCGAAAGTCTTATCCGCCGGTTTATCTGGTGTTACAAGGTGCCTTAATAACCCGTACGTCTTTGCACCCATCGAGTTTAATAGGGTTAGTGCTTTCTTTTCAGCCGGTATCTCATTTGCTGTACAATAAACTTCAATACGCTCCACATAAGTGGCCCAATCTTCGACATCGCTATCAAAAGCAGTGATGTTACCGTTTTTAGGCATCCTTGTAAGTTTCTTTAAGTATTTTTTTATTTTTTTATTTTTTTTTTCCAAAATGGCAGCTTCCCGCGCTTGGCGGCTTTCCCCGCGCTTGTCTTCTTCCTGCGCCGACTAAAATGGCGGCTTCCCGCGCTTGGCTTCTTCCCCCGCTGGCTACAATGGCGATTACCGCGCTGTTGCCGTTCTCGCCTCCCAGCGGTCCTTAATTTCCCCCGACGCTGCTGCTTTTACTCCCCGCTGTCCTCGTGGGTATTAGCGCTTCCTTTCTTGCTGCGCGTCTATTCCGATTGCAGCCCGGCCCTTTACACCGGCTGCGGTCGAGTTCTCCGCCCTTTTTCCTCCGGTCTCGCCCCCCTTCTCCACTGACAACGCGGCCGACTTTCTGCCCGTGTCGCTAGATCGGCTTACCCACCGCCGTGGAAGAAGGATGATCACTGCCTGTCGCTGATGGTGGACTTCGTGGCCAGCAATTCCAACCCGGGTTCTCGATGCCTCCCGTGCGAATGCGGTGCTCAGCAGGATGATGAGGGCGGGTGCCTCTTCTCGACGCCCGTTCTGGGGACGAAGCTGCCTTGGATGCAATTGCCGCTGGGTAAGATCGACTCGTCGCCACTGTTGAGTCTGTGTGTTCCAGATATACTTATTTTAAATAACTGGACACAGACAACAGGAAAAACTTAAACAGGTCTTTACTACTTGAAGGTCAGGGCTGAACTGCTTTACAAATTACTACACAGGGCTTATATACCGGTGTGGTCACCACCAGTACTACAATATACAGTAGCAAGAGAAAGTAGTCCATCTTCTTAAGGTAGTTCTCTTAAGGTGGTACAGGTTACATACACCACAGAGCCGACTTCAGCCGCTGCAGTCCGTGTGGTGAAGGTATTCCCACAGTGCTGTTAGGGAGGGAGTTTCAGGATTTTGACCCAGCGACGACGAAGGAACAGCGATATACTTCCAAGTCAGGATGGTGTGTGACTTGGAGGAGAACTTGGAGGCGGTGGATGTTCCCATGTGCTTGCTGGGTATGCCTTTATTGTGTCCGAATCCGGTGCCTAGGTCACAATATTATCACAATATTCATATGTCCTGGCTTGAGGGAAAACAAAAACTTGATGCCTGCATGCCTCGGAGATTATTAGTTCTGTTAGATCGATAGGCATATTCATAATGCCCCGAGACTGATAGATAAAGCATACATTTGAAATAAAACCAGGAAATGTTGTAGACATACAACAGGCCAGACAGCATCTGCGAGAGGAAGACGGGTTAATATTTCGAATGGGGACGCCTTCATTTAAAAAAAATAAACAAACTAGATTGCGAACTGACATTAACAATCAATCACACCAGGACCAAGAGACGTGGGGATGGCAATTGAGTGAATGTATCAGAGGTATCACAATGTTGTGACAGTCAATTGTTATTGTGGCAGCAGTGGTCTGATAATCAGCTAAATGCTGTTCCAGGATCAGGTATTGTGTATACCACAGGGATGGGGGGAAGATGGATGACTTTAAAAACATAGGCCTAAAAATTCGGTTGATTTGCGCCTCCCGTTAGCTCCCTAAGAGGGCGCTAATGGGGCGCAACGCAACTAGTGTCTGGACGTGGCGCCACCAATGCCTCCCGCGAAATTCAGCGGGAGGTTAGCGCCGGTGGTAACTGTTAGCGCCCTGCGGCGCTGCGCCACCAGTGATGGCGTCATTGCCGTGCACAGCGCCCTGCTCGCACCCTGGCCATGATCTTCGGTAGCGCCCCCTGACTTACTGCTGGATGCTATGTTCAACGGGGTCAGGGGGGCTGACCTGCGGCCGGGGCGGCACTATTTAAAGGGGAGGTGCCGGGCGGCCATTTTTGTTGCTGGCCGCCTGCCAGCACCTGCCCCCTCTGCTGGCCCCGCCTCCTGACCCGCTCCCCCCCGTGGAGTGCCAGCTGTGCTCCGTGACCCCGGCACTTCTCTTGAGTGCTGGGCTCTTTTGTCGGCACTCCGATCCCTGATGGCCCAGCTGGGCCCCGGGTCGCACTGCGCTCGGCCCCTCCCCTTTAATAAGGGGAGGAATGCCTGCAGTACCATGGCGCAGTAGCGCCCTGCCTCCATCTTGGGGCGCTACCGGTGAATTTAAAAGTAGCATCCCGATGAAGTTAGCGTCCCAAAGGGGGCGCGACCCAATTTTTCCCCCATAAAGTGATATCTGATTGGATGGGAGCCAGCAGAGAAATTCAGAACCAAACTAAGACAGATCAAAGTCAAGTTCTCCTTAGTTCTGGGTTTAATTTTTCCCACCCTCTAAATGGTGGACTCTACATTTATTGCTTTTGGAATTTTAGTTCCCATTGGGAAAACACCTAAAACATCTTAAAATTATTATATGAGGCCCGTACCTCTATCTCCTCCTTTCAGACGCTCCTTAAAACCTACCACATTGACCATGCTTTTGGTCACCTGTCCTGATATCTCCTTATGTTGCTCGATGTCAAATTTTGTTTGATTACGCTCCTGTGAAGTGACTTGGGATGTTTTACTACGTTAAAGGCGCTATATAAATGCAAGTTGTTGTATTCTATCCTATTCCTATTCCTCTCATCTGCAACGAGGGGTGCCAACCCTCCAGGATTGCTTTGGAGTCACCAGGAACTGAAGATTAATCTCCTTGACAGCTGCAAGCAGCACCCAGGAGGGAAATCATCCAAGCATTAAAGCATATTTTTTGTTCTTTTTTAACTTTCTTTGAACACTTTGATGGGAAAATGTGCTGTTTGACGGAGAATCAAGAATCAACCAATCAGGTAACAGAGTGTCTGTTCAATTCCCAATTGGCCTGGGAAGGCAGGGCATTGTGAGGATGGATGTGTTGAGTGACCACTGATGGGTGTGTGGAGGCAGGGCGGGCTGGTTGGAGGCAGGAGGTCATGTGATAAAACCTCCAGGAACACACCCAATCAGAGTTGCCAAACCTATTTGCAACAGAGGCTGTGCCTTTGCTGACCTCGGCGGGTCCGTGGTGGGTCCTGACCCCGCTGCTTGCTCCATCCCGCTGTCTGAAATGAATTTCCCTTGATAGGGCTTGTTAAGCCCGCCCAGCGTGTTTCCCGACCAATTAGAGGAAGCGGGTCTGGTGATGTCATTTGATGATGCGTCATCAGCCGGTTTCCTTAAAGGGACCATGTCCAAATTAATTTTGACATTTGTGCTGTCAGTGTTCTACAGCATTGAGGTGCTGCAAACACTGACAGGCACTGCACAGAGGTGCAGGGCTGCACCCAGGCTCTCCCATGACTCCCTCCATATGCTTATGGAGGGAGTCACAGCATGTAGGGCTGTTCTCTTCCCTTCCCATGGGCGGAAGAGACCTCCCCAGGAGATCAACACAGCCTAGTTGCACATAGCAGAGGAGGACACAAGCAGGGATGATGTCAGAAGGACCTGGGTGCAGTGCCGCAAACCTTTCAATGATCTCAGTAGATCACAAAACGTTAGTGCAAAGCCACACTCAACCTCATCCTTGCTGTGCCTCTCATCACATCCACATCACTCTGCCTTCCCTACCCTACTCCTGCACATCCTTACTCACACCAACTTACCTTGCACCTCCACCCATCCCTCTCTATCTACATTATCACATCCCCATCTCACTAGCCACCCCTCACACTCACCCTCATCCTAGTCCAATCATACCAATTAACAACACACAAGGGTAGGCTCTTGGGTGTTTTATGCAATGTTCATGTAAAGTTTCTGTTAATGTGGTGTCAAACATTGAAAACTTTATTTCCAACACTGCGTTCTTGGGCAGATTTGTGTGCACCTTTGGAAGTGGCTTAGTGAGTTGTAGTGAATGGTGAGACATTACAGTACACCTCGCAATGGTGATGAGTGTGAAAGAAATGGCTTGGGCATTGTAGGGATCCTTTATGGTGTTGGTGTGGGGTGGTGACAACCTGGCACATCATGTGGCAGCCAGGGTGAACAGCGTCAAGTGAAGTAAATCTGGGCATGGTGAGGCCTTCCCTGGCCTCCTGGGCAGCAATGTGGTTAGGTGCTGATGCCCTCTGCCCTGTGCAGCATTAGTTGACTGCGGAGAAAGTTGGGGGGAAAAATTGAGAAAGGGGGCGCTAACTACGCCGGGGCGCTACTTTTAGCGCCCTGGAAAAATTAGCGCCCACGCGGCCAAAATTGAGTGGTAGTACCCCAAGAGGGAAGCGAGGCGATACCGGAAGTGCCCCGCCTCCCTATTGGGGCACCGCGAGGGAATATCATGGCACCAAGTGCCGCAGTGCCAACATTCTAGGATTGGTCACTAGGATTGCCCTGGAGTCTTCAGGAATTAAAGATTAATCTCCAGTACACTGCCGCGAGCAGGACCCAGGGAGAAAAATCCTAGGGGCAGTAAAACATTCCCTGCTGTTTTCATTTTCTTTGAACACTTTCATGCATTAGTTGTAAAAATATTGGAGTTGGGAAAATTGGCTGTTCGACTAACAGTCCAGAATCATCCAATCGAGTAACAAAGGCCCCGATATTTACCGGGGCTGAATTTCCAAGCTGGGGGACGAGTTCTGGTTGCCTGAACTCTAAAGTTTTAACTCCATAGCGTGTGTGTTTTTTTAGTAGGCTCCCTGCCCAGAAGCGAGTTTGATTGGCGCCCAGCGGGCAGGGAGCACTGCGAAAGAGGCCGGAGCCCAGGAGCAGATCGGTTTCCTGCTGCTGGGGTAGAAATCATGAGGAGGGAGGGGGTGGGACAATGTGGCTTGGGGGGTCGGGGGTGATTGAAGAAGACAGATCGTAGGCAGAGATGGGGGGTTGGGGAGAGATCAGTGAGAGTGATGGGGGTCGGGGAGAGATCAGTGAGAGTGATGGGGGTCGGGGAGAGATCGGAGAGAGTGATGGGGGTCGGGGAGAGATCGGAGAGAGTGACGGGGTTCGGAAAGAGATCGGAGAGAGTGACGGGGGTCGGGGAGAGATCGGAGAGAGTGATGGGGGTCGGGGAGAGATGGGAGAGAGTGATGGGGGTCGGGGAGAGATCGGAGAGAGTGATGGGGGTCGGGGAGAGATCGGAGAGAGTGATGGGGGTCGAGGAGAGATCGGAGAGAGTGACGGGGGTCGGAGAGAGTGACGGGGTTCGGAAAGAGATCGGAGAGAGTGATGGGGTCGGGGAGAGATCGGAGAGAGTGATGGGGGTCGGGGAGAGATCAGAGAGAGTGACGGGGGTCGGGGAGAGATGGGAGAGAGTGATGGGGGTCGGGGAGAGATCGGAGAGAGTGATGGGGGTCGGGGAGAGATCGGGGAGAGTGATGGGGGTCGGGGAGAGATGGGAGAGAGTGATGGGGGTCGGGGAGAGATGGGAGAGAGTGATGGGGGTCGGGGAGAGATGGGAGAGAGTGATGGGGGTCGGGGAGAGATCAGTGAGAGTGATGGGGTCGGGGAGAGATCGGAGAGAGTGATGGGGGTCGGGGAGAGATGGGAGAGAGTGATGGGGGTCGGGGAGAGATCGGAGAGAGTGATGGGGGTCGGGGAGAGAGTGATGGGGGTCGGGGAGAGATCGGAGAGAGTGACGGGGGTCGGGGAGAGATGGGAGAGAGTGATGGGGGTCGGGGAGAGATCGGAGAGAGTGACGGGGGTCGGGGAGAGATCAGAGAGAGTGATGGGGGTCGGGGAGAGATCAGAGAGAGTGATGGGGGTCGGGGAGAGATCGGAGAGAGTGATGGGGTCGGGGAGAGATCGGAGAGAGTGATGGGGGTCGGGGAGAGATCGGGGAGAGTGATGGGGGTCGGGGAGAGATCAGAGAGAGTGACGGGGGTCGGGGAGAGATGGGAGAGAGTGATGGGGGTCGGGGAGAGATCGGAGAGAGTGATGGGGGTCGGGGAGAGATCGGGGAGAGTGATGGGGGTCGGGGAGAGATCGGAGAGAGTGATGGGGTCGGGGAGAGATGGGAGAGAGTGACGGGGTTCGGAAAGAGATCGGAGAGAGTGACGGGGGTCGGGGAGAGATCGGAGAGAGTGATGGGGGTCGGGGAGAGATGGGAGAGAGTGATGGGGTCGGGGAGAGATGGGAGAGAGTGATGGGGTCGGGGAGAGATCGGGGAGAGTGATGGGGGTCGGGGAGAGATGGGAGAGTGATGTGGGTCGGGGAGAGATCGGAGAGAGTGATGGGGGTCGGGGAGAGATGGGAGAGAGTGATGGGGTCGGGGAGAGATCGGAGAGTGACGGGGTTCGGAAAGAGATCGGAGAGAGTGACGGGGGTCGGGGAGAGATCGGAGAGAGTGATGGGGGTCGGGGAGAGAGTGATGGGGGTCGGGGAGAGATCAGAGAAAGTGATGGGGGTCGGGGAGAGACCATAGAGAATAATAGGGTCAGTGAATGATTGGAGGGAGAGATGGGAGGGGTCGATGAGACATCAGAGGGAAAGATGGGGGGTTGTGGAGAGATCGGAGAGAGGGATGGGGTTCAGTGAAAGATTGGAGGGAGAGATGGGGGTCGGGGAAAGATTGAAGAGAGAGATGCGGGGCTCGTTGAGAGATCGGGGGCAGAGATGGGTGTCAGGGAGACATCGGAGAGAGGGATGGGGTTCAGTGAAAGATTGGAGGGAGAGATGGCGGTGCTCGGTGAGAGATCGGAGGGAGAGACGGGAGGTCGGGGAGACATAGGGGGTCGGAGAGAGAGATAAAGAGCCGATAATCGTAGGGTAGGGGGTGGTTGGTGATCGCTGGGGGAGAGTCGGTGACCGCGGTGGGGAGGTTCGATAGCTGGGGAGGTTAACAAGTTTCCTTGGTGGGCTGGGGAGAAGCACTCCTGCTCCTCCTGGACCACAAGTAGTGCTGGAAAGCTCTTGCCTCTTCCATGCAGCCGTCCTTGCCTCCCTTTAACTGTCAGGTTTCCTGAGGCCTGGGAAACCCGGCCGGCCAGCATTAAGCCTGAAACACAAATAAAATCTTCGGCACGCAGCCTCATTGAAATATTTAAATGAGGGAACCACCTCCTATGAGCGGATTGGTCGCCCCAGTCCCGCCTGTGTTAAAACTGGAAGTGGGCAGGTTTGAGATTTTTTCACATTTTTACTTCCCACTTGACCCACCGTTTTTTGGGGTTAAAATTCCCCCAAAGATTCTGTTCACTTTACATTTGTTGTGAGAAGGCGGGTACCGTGAGGATGGATGTGTTGGGCCACCAATGGCAGGATTATGGGGGCGGGGCAGTTGGAGGCTGAGATCATGTGATGAAACCTGCAGGACTACATCCAATCAGAGTTGGCAACCCTCCTAGGCCTATGAATAGTAGCCTCCTAATAGTCGCAGGCTGTAACCAAGTAGACTATGTTGAGAAACCCAGAAGAATTTGTAATAAGTCCACTGCAGTAACTGGGAACCTGAAAGAACTCCTGTCCCAGGCTGTGGAGATGGTAACAGGCCTGTGAAGAGGAAAGTTTCTACAGGGATTTATGAGGTAGGTTTATGGCTAAGATTTCTGTGAGCATTATCTATTTTTATGCATTTGTTACATTATAAATTTAAATTTTAGACACCAAATAAATATGGCCACCAGAAGCTAATAGAGGAAATTTGTTTTTTGGCAGTTTGATTGGCCATGTAATGGCCCCTTTGAATAATAAAAATAAATTATCATCGCAAAGTCCACAAAGCGTAGTTGAGGTGAATAGAATAGCACAGATACATTTAAGGGGAAGCTAGATAAACACAAGAGGGATATGTTGATAGGTTGAGATGAAGTAGGTGGGAGGAGGCTCGTGTGGAGCATAAACACCGGCTTGGACCAGTTGGACTGTAAATGTAAGTTATGGGTGTTGTATAAATAAGTGTACAAATCTACTTCATTTTATCAACTGATAAGTTTGATTGCTATCACAAATAGCGCTATCACCATGCTGTATGTATCAGGCTGGCCTGTGTGGATTCCACCCTTGTTCACTGGCTCCCCAACAAACAATAACTTGCACTCGTATAGTGCCTTTAACATAGTAAAACATCCCAACTCCCAAGATGCTTGCCAAAGTTCTATTGGGGTCACTGACACCAATTCTTTGATTAAAATATACCTAGGCTGAAGAGTTAAATATCAGCTAAGTTCCAAATTTTAGTGATAGAGGAATCACACAGGGTATAGGTGAAGGTAATGAGGGACTTTACATTTTCATAATCTTGACCATCGCTTTTGGTACTGTTCATCATTCAATCTGTCGGCTCTCTCTGATGGGCTCAGCCAATATTTTTTTACCTTTTGTTCAGGCAGGTAGTGCACCATTTTATTACAGGATAGGTAACGCGCATGCCCCTAGGCTAGAGCATTGACAGGTCATAAGGAAGCACCTATGGCTTTCCGAACATACGAACAATGACGGATAGTCTGTCCCACACAACGGCAATGCCTTGTGCATCACAATATATACACTCCCCACCCTACATGAAGGCCATGTGATCTCCTGGGAGAGGCGAAACCCCAGATAATAACCCAGGCCAATTTGGGGAAATAAATCTGGAAATTTCCTCTCTGACCCCCTTAGGTGACCAAAGCTAGTCCAGGAGACCACTCTGGCCCTGGTTAATGTTACCAGGTACCTACCTCTTGTACGAGGTGATCTCCATCTCATCCAGAGAGAGGTCCATCTCTCGCTTGAAGGAACTTGGTGGATCAACGTTCACTGCACGAGCCGACAGCCTGGTCCAGAGGCTTTGCTCACCTACACAAACTGGGAGCCAGCCTGTGGTGTATGTAACCTGTTCCACCTTAAGAGATGTACTACTTTCTCTGGCTGCTGTATACGTAATACCGGTGGTGACCACCGGTATATAAGCACTGTGTAGTAATATTGTATTTTAGTATAGTCCTGACCTCCAACCAGTAAAGACCTGTTGAACTTTAATCTTGTAGTCTGTGTTAGTAATTACAACTAGAACACACAGACTTAACAGTGGCGACGAGTCCGATTCTTACCCTGCGGCAGTTTATATCCACGGCGGCTTCGTCCACAGAACGGACGTCGAAGAGAGGCTTCCACCCTCATCACCCTGCTGGAAGACACGTCGCGCGGCAGACATCGAGAAACCAGAGTGCAGAAGACATCCTGAACTCGAAGCCTCCATCAGCGGCTGTCAGCTATCTTCTTTCTTCCTCGGTGGTGGGTAAGCCGGGCAGCGACGCGACCAGAAAGTCGGCCGCGTTGGCTGTACAGACGGGGAGGGAAGACGGAGGAATAAGGGCGGTGAGATCGATCGCGACCGGAGATAAGGGCCGGGCCGCATTCGGGCCGAAAGGCGCAGCGTGGGGACATCGATCGCGGCTGGTGATAAGGGCCGGGCCGCATTCGGGCTAAAAAGGCGCAGCGTCTGGGGCAACTGAAGGCGCGAGAGCCGCGGTGAAGCGGAGACAGCATCGGGGGACGGGTGAAGACCGCCAAGCGCGGGAAAACCGCCATTTTGTAGGCGGAGGACGAAGACAAGAGCGGGAAGCTGCCATCTTGGATAAAAATAAAAATAAATTAAATTGCAACGATGCCTAAACATGGGAACATTAATACCTTTTGATAGTGACATCGAAGATTGGGCCATGTATGTAGAACGCATACAAAATTATTGTAAAGCAAATAAAATTCCAGATGAAGAGAAAGCACTAACATTATTAAACTTAATGGGTGCGAAGACATACGGGCAATTGAAACGCCTTTTATCACCAGATGAACCGGCGGATAAGACGTTCGAGGAGATTGTTACTGTCCTGAAAAATCATCTAAACCCCACGCCGCTGATGCTAGCGGAACGATTTAAATTTTACAGCAGAAGGCAGCTGAAGGATGAAAGCAATGCTGAATATTTAATGGAATTGCATAAGCTAGCAAAGTACTGTCAGTTTGGAACGAGACTGACAGGGCGCTACGAGATAAATTTGTGTGTGGTTTATTAAAAGAAGATACACAAAAGCGACTGCTCGAGGAGAATGAGCTGACGCTTGAGAAAGCGGTCACTATGGCAGCAGCACACGAAGCCGCAGCGAGAGGCACGGCAGTAATGCAGCTACGGTCACCGGAACTCAGTACAAATAAATTGGGTTTGAGTACTGTAAAATGTTATCGTTGTGGAAAGACAACGCACGATCAGAACCAGTGTTGGTTTAAAAACCAAGAATGCAGAACGTGTGGCAGGCTTGGCCACATAGCTAAAGTATGCCGGTCAGGAAAGAAGACCAGCAACAAAAAGTCACCGCAAGGAAAATACATAAAGGTACACAAGGTGACAAAGAACAGTTCGACCGAACAGAAGTCAGATTCAGACGCTAGCAGTAATGAACTGGGTAGCTTAAGAGTACACAACGTTGGTAAGGATGCAGATCTCCAGACAATTTGGGTCACCCTTCAGATAGCAGGAGTCCAAGTAAAGATGGAATTGGACACTGGATCGGCATTGACGGTCATGAATAAGAAAGATTACAAAAGGTTATTCCAACATATTCCCTTACGGGATACGGAGATTATATTGAAAACATACACGGGGCAAAGAGTGTACCCCATCGGAAAGATAGAGGTAAAAGTGGTCCACAAGGGCGAAGAAAGCCAAGTAATGGACTTATATGTGCTACCTGAAGGAGGTCCACCACTACTGGGACGGGAGTGGATTAGGAAAATGAATATGGACTGGCACTCCTTGAAGGCACTAACGGTAGATTCCGGGGAAACAGATATCAAACCTAAACGATTGTCCAAAATATTGGATGATGCTAAAGAGGTGTTCCAGCAGGGACTGGGAACACTGAGAGGAATTACGGCAAACATCAAGATTGATGAACATGCACACCCAAAATTTTTTAAAGCCAGACCGGTACCCTATGCAATACGACCTACTGTAGAAGCGGAACTGGAAGCGCTAGAACGTTCAGGTGTACTGTCTAAGGTAGATTGGAGTGAGTGGGCTACGCCCATTGTTCCTGTTATGAAACATCCTTCGAGCAACAAGCCAGGAGA
The DNA here is from genome assembly GCF_052327205.1 of Somniosus microcephalus. Lineage (NCBI taxonomy): Eukaryota > Metazoa > Chordata > Chondrichthyes > Squaliformes > Somniosidae > Somniosus > Somniosus microcephalus. Next base: position 42,639,761 of record NC_140995.1, on the reverse strand, counting down.
ACCAGGGAAGGTTCGCATCTGTGGAGATTTCAAAATCACCGTTAATCCGGTGCTTCACACGGTGCAGTATCCGCTTCCGCGGATTGAGGATATTTTTGCTTCGTTGTCTGGCGGGAAACACTTCACCAAGATAGACCTGGCGCAGGCGTACTTGCAGATGGAGGTTGAAGAAGAGTCACGCCAATACCTCACGATCAACACGCATCGAGGTTTGTACCGGTACAATAGGCTGGTTTTTGGAGTGGCATCGGCTCCAGCAATTTGGCAGAGGGCCATGGAGCAGGTATTACGGGGAATTCCAGGCACACAATGTTACCTGGACGATATTCTGATTACAGGTGATGGTGATGAAGAACACCTCGCAAACTTGGAACTGGTGCTCAACAGACTGAAAGAGTATGGACTTCGAGTTAATCGGCAGAAATGTGAGTTCTTCCAGAAGCGGATCTCGTACTGTGGTCATGTCATTGACCGGGAGGGGCTTCATAAGTCTCCTGACAAGATAGAGGCAGTTGTAAAGGCTCCCGCTCCGGATAATGTCTCTCAGTTGAGGTCGTTTCTAGGATTGATTAACTATTACCATAAATTTCTACCAAATCTATCCACGGTACTGCACCCGCTAAACGCTCTTTTACAGAAGGGGGTACCATGGGAATGGAGCGAAAACTGTAAGAAGGCGTTTCGCAAAAGCAAAGAATTGATCACCTCAGAGGAAGTGTTGGCTCACTTCAACCCGACACTGCCTATTCGGTTGGCTTGTGATGCTTCTCCATATGGTATTGGGGCAGTACTCTCACACAAGTTGCCAAATGGCACGGAAAGGCCAGTCGCGTTTGCATCCAGATCATTGACCTCCGCTGAGCGCAACTATGCGCAGATTGATAGGGAGGCTCTCAGCCTTGTATGGGGAGTGAAGAAGTTTAATCATTACCTGCAGGGCCAAAAATTCACACTTCTGACAGACCATCAGCCGTTGGTATCCATTTTTAACCCTAAGAAGGGTGTTTCAGTGATGACAGCACAGCGTCTCCAGAGATGGTCCCTTTTCCTAGGGGCACATCAATATCAAATAGAATTCAAAGGTACGAAGCAGCATGGCAATGCTGATGGGCTGTCGCGCCTGCCACTACCTGAAGAAGAAGAAACGACGAAAGTTGACCCTGTTGAGTTATTTCATTCGACCATCATCGAGTGTTTACCAGTCACCAATGCAAGTATTGAAAGAGAAACCAGGAACGACCCGACACTGTCCCGAGTCTACGAGGTGACCGTGAAAGGATGGCCAACACGTGGTGATCCTCTGTTACCGGCATTCTCGGCAAGGCGAGACCAGCTGTCCGTCTGCCATGGTACTTTGATGTACGGGACAAGAGTGATTATTCCTCCCAAGTTAAGGGAAAGAGTTCTAAAAGAACTGCATGAAGGTCATCTGGGGGGAGTTAAGATGAAAAGTCTTGCTAGGGCTTATGTATGGTGGCCGGGTATTGACCAACAGATAGAGGAGTTGACGAAAAGCTGCGCTGGGTGCCAAAAAGTGCAAAATGCACCTCCGATCGCACCACTACACCCATGGGAATGGCCTTCAGCCCCATGGCAACGCATACATATTGACTTTGCTGGTCCATTCATGGACTCCATGTTCCTAATTGCGGTGGACGCACATTCCAAATGGCCAGTCGTGATCAAGATGAATACCACTACTTCAGAAAAGACAATTGCGGTGTTAAGAACAATATTCGCAAGGAACGGATTGCCAGAACAGATCTGTTCGGACAACGGACCACAGTTCGTGTCGGAAGAATTCCAAAAATTCTTAAAGAAGAATGGGGTGAAACATTATACCTCTGCCCCATGTCATCCGGCGACAAACGGGTTGGCCGAATGATTTGTCCAAACATTCAAAAAGGCAATAAAGGCCATGAACGATGATCAGATTCCGCTGCAGCACAAGGTGGACAATTTCCTAATGGCATATCGAACGCCGCTCATGCAGTGACTAACCAAAGTCCTGCCATGATGTTTTATAACAGGAGGTTGCGGTCCAGGTTGGACTTGTTAAAACCAAATGTGCGGAGGGAAGTGGAAAACAAACAGTTCCGGCATATTAATAACAAGACCACTCGAAGTTTCGACGTAGGACAACCAGTGTTGGCAAGGGGCTATGGAAACGAAAAATGGCAGTCCGGAACAATTCGGGCCAGACAAGGACTTCTAATGTACACAGTAGATATTGGTAACAATGTGGTAAGGCGTCATGCGGATCAACTGGTAGAATCGAGAGCAAGGGTCGAACCCATGGTTGCGACAGAGACAACTGTGGAAGACGTTAATGAACCTGAAGCATCTACCTCGGCAGGGAATGTACCCGAGGATGATAACACCCAATGCATGGGAGACCAACTAGAGGAGTCACCTCAGCAACAGGAATCAGAGACCACTGAAAGGCGTTATCCAAACCGAATCAGAAGGCCTCCTGAGAGACTGAACCTTTGAACTGTTTATACCTGAAGTTATATATGTTATTATGTTATGTTAAATGGGGATATGACTGTTAAGCTAAAAAGGGAGGATTGTGGCGTATGTAACCTGTTCCACCTTAAGAGAACTTAAGCCTGTTCCACCTTAAGAGATGTACTACTTTCTCTGGCTGCTGTATACGTAATACCGGTGGTGACCACTGGTATATAAGCACTGTGTAGTAATATTGTATTTTAGTATAGTCCTGACCTCCAACTAGTAAAGACCTGTTGAACTTTAATCTTGTAGTCTGTGTTAGTAATTACAACTAGAACACACAGACTTAACACAGCCCAGGGCTGGACCTGCCTGAACTAGGAGCTGGAGGATTTGTGTGAACCTGCCTGGAGCAGGACGATAACAGGAAACTTCAGCTCATCCAAAACTCTGCAGCCTGTACCCTAACTTGCACTAAGACACGTTCAGCCATCACCCCTGTGCTCGCTGACCTACATTGGCTCCTGGTTAAGCAACGCCTCGATTTTAAAATTCTCATCCTCATGTTTTCAAATCCCTCCATGACCTCACCCCTCCCTATCTCTGTAACCTCCTTCAGCCCCACAACCCACCAAGATCTCTGCAGTCCTCCAATTCTGACCTCTTGCGCAACGCTGATTTTCATCACTCCACTATTGGCAGCCGTGCCATTGACTGCCTAGGCCCTGAGCTCTGGAATTCCCTCCCTCAACCTCTCGGCCTCACTACCTCTCTCTCTCCTTTTAAAACGCTCCTTAAAACCTATCTTTGTCCAAGCTTTTGGTCACTTGTCGTAATATTTCCTTATGGGCCTTGGTGTCAAATTTTGTTTTATAACGCTCCTGTGAAGCCTTGGTTTCTTTACTACGTTAAAGGCGTTATATAAATGCAAGTTGTTCTTAAAAGAAATACTTGCATTTATATAGCGCCTTTCACGACCACCGGATGTCCCAAAGTGCTTTACAGCTAATGAGGTACTTTTGAAGTGTACTCCTTGTTGTAATGTAGGAAACGCAGAAGCCAATTTGAGCACAGCAAGGTCCCACAAACAGCAATGTGATAATGACCAGATAATCTGTTTGTGATGTTGATTGAGGGGTAACTATTGGCTTGGACACCGGGGAGATCTCCCCTGCTCTTCTTTGAAATAGTGCCGTAGGATCTTTTACGTCCACCTGACAGAGCAGACGGGGCCTCGGTTTAATGTCTCATTCGAAAGACATTGTTAAGGTATATGGTGAAACCCCATCTGGGCTGCATGGGGTTGGGGGAACAGAGGACTCCACATCGGTGTCTAAATTGAGAGTGGAGCAATTTGGGGTGGAGGCCAAGACTGGGAGTGAAGCGATTGAATGAACCCATCAGTGGCAGAGGCAAAGCCGCAGGACTTTGGGTCAGGCTCTAGGGTGAATAAACCGAACATTTTTAACAATGCAGGGTAATGAGATCACATGTGAACAGAGGCCTGGAAAATATCAGGAGGGGAAGCTGAGCTGAACGAGGGGAGCTCCAGGCAAGGAATGGAACTGAAGTCGCAGACTAGGAGAGAAAAAAACTTACTGACTGGACAATTTGATGAGTAAGTTTAAAAATAATTTAGTTGAACTATTTAAGTTTTTATGTGTTTGTTATGTTAGAAACCTTACTTTTGGTTCTATATTCTTGATTTACTGATGAATGGGAACTATAGCATTTTGGGTATTAGTAGTATTGCCTGTGCAGAATTAAGACAATTTATAACCTTTTTATATTGAATGCAGCATTTTTATGATAACATTAAAGCCAGTAGACATTAACCTATGGGTGTAGACTAGAATATTTGGAAGTGGTAATGTGCTACCCAAAGGGAGGCAGGACAGCCATCAGATTGCTTCCTGTTGTTGGTTACTTCAGCTTTAAATCACTGGGATTATTAAGTTTGCTCACCATTCTGATAAAATGGATTTTACTTAATTCCCCAAGCAGGGTGCTTAGTTAAATGGACACACATTCAATTATAAGTGATTCGCTGCTTTTTAATGAATATGATAAATGACGTAAAGAGTGCAAGTGTGATGACATTTTGCGTGTGCGACACTTTCAAACCTGACATACATAAGAACATAAGAAGTAGGAGCAGGAGTAGGCCATACGGCCCCTCGGGCCTGCTCCACCATTCAATAGGATCATGGTTGATCCGAATCTAGGCTCACGTCCACTTCCCTGCCCTCTCCCCGTAACCCCTAATTCCCTTATCTGCTAGGAAACTGTCTATCTCCGTTTTAAATTTATTTAATGTTGCAGCTTCCACAGCTCTCTGGGGTAGCAAATTCCATAGATTTACTACCCTCTGAGTGAAGAAGTTTCTCCTCATCTCAGTTTTGAAAGGGCAGCCCCTTATTCTAAGATTATGCCCCCTAGTTCTAGTCTCACCCATCAGTGGAAACATCCTCACCGCATCCATCCGATCAAGCCCCCTCACAATCTTATATGTTTCGATAAGATCGCCTCTCATTCTTCTGAACTCCAATGAGTAGAGGCCCAACCTACTCAACCTCTCCTCATACGTCAACCCCCTCATCTCCGGAATCAACCGAGTGAACCTTCTCTGAACCGCCTCGAGAGCAAGTATATCTTTTCTTAAATATGGAAACCAAAACTGCACGCAGTATTCCAGGTGTGGCCTCACCAATACCCTGTATAACTGCAGCAAGACTTCCCTGTTTTTATACTCCATCCCCCTTGCAATAAAAGCCAAGATTCCATTGGCCTTCCTGATCACCTGCTGTACCTGCATACTAACCTTCTGTGTTTCATGCACCAGGACCCCCAGATCCCTTTGCACTGTAGCACTTTGCAGTTTCTCTCCATTTAGATAATAACTTGCTCTTTGATTTTTTCTGCCAAAGTGCATAACCTTACACTTTCCAATATTATATTCCATCTGCCAAATCTCTGCCCACTCACTTAGCCTGTCTATGTCCTTTTGCAGGTTTTTTATGTCCTCCTCATTCACTGCTTTCCCTCCCATCTTTGTATCGTCGGCAAACTTGGATATGTTGCACTCGGTCCCTTCCTCCAAATCGTTAATATAGATTGTAAAGAGTTGGGGTCCCAGCACTGACCCCTGCGGAACACCACTAGTTACTGATTGCCAGCCCGAGAACGAACCATTTATCCCAACTCTTTGTTTTCTGTTAGATAGCCAATCTTCCACCCATGCCAGTATATTACCCCCAATCCCGTGATTTTTTATCTTGATCAGTAATCTTTTGTGTGGAACCTTGTCAAATGCCTTTTGGAAGTCCAAGTACACTACATCCACTGGTTCCCCTTTATCCACCATGTATTTTCCCACCCCGTACCGATACTAGACGTAAGACTTTTAATTATGTGGATTTTTGTCTATGAATCAAAAGATCAACTAGTGTGTTGTGATATTTTAAGTTATGAAGTAATTGTATATTTTACATAGACTGAATGGATGTCAATTCCATGTAATTCTAACTGGTCCATGCCAGTGTTTATGCTCCACACGCGCCTCCCCCCACCCTGCTTCAGCTAACCCCATCAACATATCCTTCTATTCCTTCTCCCTCATTTGTTTATCTAGCTCCCCCTTAAATGCATCTATACTATTCGCCTCAACTACTCCATGTGGTAGTGAGTTCCACATTCTCACCACTCTCTGGGCAAAGAGGTTTCTCCTGAATTCCTTATTGGATTTATTAGTGACTATCTTATATTTATGACTCCTCATTCTGGACTACCCCCACAAGTGGGAACATCTTCTCTACGTGCGTTTTTGTCACTTACAATCTTTTCAAATCGGAAAAATATAAGGCTTTAATGGGCAGCAAATCACGCACACCGTGAATCAGGAGGCCTGACCTCAGCGATTGAATTTCTGATATTTTAATGTAGGAAATGCGGCTGCCAATTTGCGCACAGCAAGATTCCACAAACTGCAATGTGATAATGATCAGATCATCTGTTTTTAGATGTGGGTTGAGGGATAAATACTAACTAGGGCGAACTCCCTTACTCTTGTTCAAAATAGTGCCATGGGATATTTTATTTCCACCTGAGAGGGCAGATAGGGCCTCAGTTTAAATATTTCATCCAAAAGACAACCCAGCTTTCCCCCCAGTACTGCATTGGAGTGTCAGCCTATATTTTATGCCCAAGATCTCTGGAGTGGGACATGGTCCCACAACCTCCTGACTCAGAGGCAAGAGTGCTATCACCGAGCCACAGCTGACACTTTGCTCTAGCACTATATGTAAGTATATTTAATTTGTTCAGTCTACCAATTGAATACTAAGGGGTTTCACAAACTGTTTCAATGAATAAAGAATTACATTTAAATAAAATGTTGAAAATCTTTTAGTTGGATGCTCGCCTTCTAAAACTCTGGCCAGAATATCCTCTGATGAATCTCAAAATAAAGTTGCTTCATTCATCACTTGTTAAATGTTTGGCCACTAGATGTCAGTAATTGACTTGCTTTGCTCCTGTGAAACTGCAACTACTGTGTCCCCAATCTTAATAACACGAAAGAACTGTCACCGCAAGGCTTTTAATTTTGCTACTTTTACTTATCTTGCATCGAAGCTAAAATTATAGACCCAAAGCTCATGTATATTTCACAGTTAGCCTCGGAATGAATAGAATTTGTTACGGTGGGCCCACAGAAGTGGTCAGTGTCAGAACGCAGCCTTTGAGCAGTGTGAGATGAGAGCACTTGACATAATATAGGCCAACAAGAAGAATTTTCATGCTGAGATTGGGAACTATAAAGGAATACATGTACATAAATAAAATATCTCCTTAAAAAAAAAAGACGCTATCGCCTGTAGTATTGCAAATCACAATATGTTGATTTAAAACCAGACTGTTCGCAATCGTGGCGTCCTATTTGACTCCGAGCCCTAAGCTCTGGAAATCCCTCCCTAAACCTCACCGCCTCTCTACCTCTCTCTCCCCCTTTAAGATGCCCCTTAAAACCCACCTCTTTGACCAAGCTTTTGGTCCCCTGTTCTAATATCTCTGTGTGGCTTGGTGTCAAATGTTGTTTGATAATCACTCCTGTGATGCGCCTTGGGACGTTTTACTATGTTAAAGGCACTATATAAATGCAAGTTGTTTTTGTTATTAAATAAATGTTAATCCACTTAAAGTAATAATGACATTTTCATAATATGAAAAGGAGAGAACAAAGAGGTTTCAGGGTTAACTTAACAGGCGTTACATGCAAATCTATGTTTCCCACCTATCGGTATTTGTCATACTTTTGAATAATTTACCAGGGAAAAAACTGTGCGGAATTAAAATAAGTTTCTCATACATTTTTCATTTTCATTACTTTGGTTTAATATTGTACTTGTGCAGTTTCACTCATGTCACGTGACTGAAACCATTATGCTAATGTTTGCACAAAGTTACTTTTAATTATCGCCCGATTCCCTTTTAATATCAGCTGCAGCGCTCTTTTAATTCCTGCTCTTCCCTGACCTTTCTTTATTCAGATCCTGATAAGCAGAACAAACACATAAATAATATAACAACCATGCTGGATCAATTGTCTATTCCCTCCCCACCTTCCTGCCGGAAAGTTCCAAAAGGACTGGGAGACAAATGATCCATCTGCGTACGAAGGGGAAAAAAAATGGCTTTAAATATTACTTTCTCCTTCCCACCCCTTCCCTCCTGGTTACAAGTCTTTCGAGAGTGGAACTCCTTCAGCATTGAATTGCTAACAATTGACAACATCTGGCAGCCTGAGGAAAAAAATTCCAGTTGCCAAAATCTTTATTATTCATTATTCTTTGAACAATCTCGGTGTGAGCACTTCCACTGCCTCATTCCTAAGATGCATAATGCACAGGAAACAGTTGCAAGGCTTCTCCAGACCCGGAGAGACCGACATTCTCCCAGTTTAAATGAAGCCCGATTCGCACTGCAATCCTCTTTACATAGCGGGAGGATGAATTTCCATGATGAGGTCTTTCTTTACAATGAGGCCGGATGCATGTTATTATCCATCATTACATAAACAACAGCAGTCATTTTCGTTGCAGTCAACTGATGGCGGGGTGCTGTGGTTTTAGCTGCAACTGCCCTGCTCCACGGACTGAAGCTTAACCCTTAATCTGCTGGATCAACTTCTACTGCGTAAACAACTGACTTCAACAACTAGCATTTATATCGCACCTTTAATGCAGTAAACCAACCGTCCCAAGGTGCTTCACAGGAGCGTTATCAAACAATTTGACACCGAGCTAAAGAAGGAGCCATCAGGACAGCTGAAAAGTAGGTTTTAAGGAGCTACTTAAAGAAAGAAGGACTTACATTTATAAAGCACCTTCCATGACCTCAATGTCCCAAAGCACTTTACAGCCAATGAAATACTTTAGAAGTGTGGTCACTGTTATAATGTTGGAAACGCGACAGCCAATTTGTGCACAGCAAGGTCCCACAAACAACAATGTGATAGTGACCATATAATCTGTGTTTTGTGGTGTTGGTTAACGGATAAATATTGGCCAGTACACCGGAGAGAACTCCCCTGCTCTTCTTCAAAATAGTGCCATGGGATCTTTGGCTTCCACCTGAGAGAGCAGATGGGGTCTTGGTTTAACGTCTCATCTGAAAGACGGCACCTCCGACAGTGCGGCATTCTCTCAGTACTGCACTGGAGTGTCAGCCTAGATTTTGTGCTCAAGTCTCTGACGTGGGACTTGCACCCACAACCTTCTGACTCAGAGGCGAGAGCGCTACCCACTGAACCATGGCTGACACAGAGGAGGGAGAGGCGGAGAGTGTTAGGGAGGGAATTCAAGAGATTAGGGTCTAGGCAGTTGAAGACATGGCTGCCAATAGTGGAGTGAAGGAAGTGGAGGATGAACAAGAGGCCAGATTGGAGGAATGCAGGTTATGTACTGGTAGAGTGGATCGCTTTGTTTCCATTTTTTTTCTTGCAATCCTTTTCCCAGAATCCAATTCTGCGAACCAATTTGCGTTCCATAACAGTGAAGTTAGAAGTGATCAGGCAAGCAGTGAAATTTGATTTTGCTTTAGCATCTGCAGCTCATCCCATATGCATTTGATAGAGAATTAATAATGGCAAGGGCATGGCTGTAAAAAGTAATAAATCGGAATTGAAGTGGAAAATGCTGTGGGGCCCACTCGCCTCCGTGCCCGAATTTCTTGATACATGCTCCATACGGAGAGCATGAATTTGCAACATTTCTGTTCGACAAACAAGAGCAGAGAAAGCTTGAGTTTGTCGCCAATGAACTACCGAGCGATCAAAGATTAGAGAGAGTGCAAAATAAGAAAAAAGAACAAACTTGTATTTATATAGCACTTTTCACAATGTCCCAAAAAGCTTTACAGCCAATGAAGCACTTTAGAAGGAACAACAGAAAATGCTGGAAAAACTCAGCAGGTCAGGCAACATCCGTGGAGAGAAATTTGAGTTGACGTTTCGGGTCGAACCCTTCTTCAAAACTGGAAAGAAAAGAAAATAGATCGAAGACAGGGCTGTGATCGGACAAAAGAAGTGAAAGAAACAAAAGAGCTAGACGAGATGGTAATAGGCTGAGATTAGGTGTAAAGTGTACTGGCAGGGCAAGAGATAACTGCCAGGTGTGAGAGAGAAACAAAAGGAAAGGGGGGGGGGGGAAAGGAATGGAAAAATTACAAGAAAAAACGTGTAATAAGGGCCGAGGTTATGATCTGAAATTGTTGAACTCGATACTGAGTCCGGAAGGCTGCAGAGTGCCTAATCGAAAGATGAGGTGCTGTTCCTCGAGTTTACGTTGAGCTTCCGTGGAACAATACAAGAGGCCAAGGACGGTGAGGTCCGAGTGGGAATGGAGCGGTGAATTAAAATGACAGGCGACCGGAAGTTCGGGGTCACCCTTACAGACTGAACGGAGGTGTTCCGCAAAGCGGTCACCCAATCTGCGTTTGGTCTCCCCAATGTAGAGGAGACCGCGTCGTGAGCAGCGAATACAGAATACTAGATTGCGAGAAGTGCAAGTAAATCACTGTTTCACCTGGAAGGGGTGTTTGGGGCCCTGGACAGTGGGAAGGGGGGAGGTATAGGGGCAGGTGTTACATCTCCTCCGCTTGCACGGGAAGGTGCAAGGGGAAGGGTTGTTTGGGGTGATAGAGGAGTGGACTAGGGTGTCTCGGAGGGAGTGGTCCCTGCAGAATGCTGGGAGGGGAGGGGAAGATACGTTTGGTGGTGGGATCACGTTGGAGGTAGCGGAAATGCCGGAGGATGATCCGTTGAATGTGGAGGCTGGTGGGGTGAAAGGTGAGGACAAGGGGAACCCTATCGTGGTTCCGGGAGGGAGGGGCAGGGGTGAGGGCAGAAGTGCGGGAGATAGAACTGACATGGTTGAGGGCAGTGTCACTTTAGAAGTGTAGTCACCGTAGTATTGTCAGAAACACAGGAGCCAGTTTGCGCACAGCAAGCTCTCGCAAGCAGCAATGTGATAATGTCCAGATTATCTGTTTCAAGGAGGTTGATTGAGGGATAAATATCGGCCAGGACAAACTCCCCTGTTCTTCTTCAAGATAGTTCCAGGGAATCTTTTATGTCCACCTGAAGGGGCACACAAGGCCTCGGTTTTATGTCTCATTCAAAAGACAGCAACTCCGACAGTTTAGATTTTGTGCCCAAATCTCTCAGGTAGGATTTGAACCCACAATCTTTTGACTCGGAGGCAAGAGTGCTACCCACTGAGCCATATCGCTTGTGGCTTTGAGCATCTTTTGTATCTGTGACCCTTGAGTCTTGCCTATTAGTCTGTTGTTTTGTCATGTATGTTATTGAAGACGTTTTCATGTGCTTTGCTCAAGAATTTCTACTCAAGCCTTGAATCTCTTACTTATTGCTGAGTCCTTTTTCTGCCATGTCCCATTGTACCAAGTCTGTCTCTCTTTCTTGACTCCTTTGTGTGTCTCTTACTTGAGTTTGTGTCTCCTATCTCTCAGCCCTTTCTATTCATCATGAGTATCTACCTAGCTTGTGTCTCAATCCTGAGACTTCTGTCGCTTCTTGATGCAGTTCAATCACTTCACAATTCCTAGCCATAGGTAACATGTAAATTGATAAGCTCTGTATGGAGTGGAATTGATCCTTGTGTGTTTATGAATGAGGGCAGTGCTAATTCTAGCATTGATGTGCTGTTCTTTTAGTCAGTTTGTGTGTGGTTTGGTAATATAGAAATTGAGCTTTTTAATAGTCTTGAATTCAAGACCTCATCAAACTTCTTTCTTTTGTAGAAATGAGATGGTTGTTGCATCTGAGAATGCAACAGCCATCTGTCATCCCCAACGCGGAGGTCCGAGACTCTCCGCATACACACCGACTGAAGCCTGCAGGAAGAAACAAAGGTAAGTACACTTTTAATAACACTTTGCACTTACCTCAGATGCTCACCTCTCCACACTTGCACCCATCACTTACCTTCACAGCACACTTTTGCACCCCTGACCCCTGCAGACCCAGTACTCGCTGAGCTGAGCTGGCGGGTTTCGGAGCCTTCGGGAAGCCCGCACTTGAGGGCAAAAAGGGGATAATCCTATTTTCTGTCTGTTAACTACCTAGGCTTTAATCCCTTTCGCCTCCAAGGAGACGGGACCCGGCGCGGGATGGCTACCCGCCTCCTGGGAAGATGGCATAGAGGCGGGTTGGGCACCCGCCCCCAAATTCTGCCATTTTCCCGGCAGTCCCGCCTCCATACCCACCTCCCCAGGGCTGGTAAAATCGACCCCTTTATGTCCTTTATTTTCCCTGAGCATTGTAAAGTGTTTGGAGCTCATAACACGGGCAGATTTCAAATATTTAACTCAAATACCTAAAAACTAGGAACATAGGAACAGGAGGAGGCCAATAGATTTCTATTACACTTTATGTGGAAAAAGTGCTTCCTGATTAGTCCCCTGAACGGCTTAGCTCCAATCTAAGATTATGCCCTCTTAGACTGGACTTTCCCACCAGAGGAAATAATTGCTTCGTATCCACCCTATCAAATCCTTTTAATATTGCAAGAAGAAGAATAACTATTAATCACCTCTATAAAATTTCTAATTGTCTTTATTATTTATTTATTCTCTCTGTCTCTCTCTGACTCTCTTTCTCTTTTCTCTTTCTCTCTCTCTCTCTCTCTCTCCCTCCTCACTCACACATTTATTCTTTCTCTCTTATCTGTTTTCTTTCTCTGCTTCGCTGTCTCCGCTAAAATTGCTGACCGGCACGAATGTGGGAATGGGCTGCCAGCCTTGCACATTGCTCCTTTAACACCCACTCGTGCTGCAACACAAGAACAGCCTTTCAATAGTTCCAGAATTTTGAAAACCGTATTCAAACAATGAAATTAAAACAAGCATTGTTTGCTTTTTCAAAACACATTGGTGTCTCTACACTCTTGCATCCTTATTTTAGACACGGACCACGGCATAAAGCTCCCGCCTAAAACTGCAATAGGTCTGGACTCAATTCTTTCTGCAGAAAAGTACGGACACGTATCACTGTTCAGCGAGAGCGACATTTGCTTTTCCAACATTTTTTCCTGAAATGGTTCAAACTGACTACGGTGTGGGAGATATCTGAACAGATTATTTTCTACAGAATTGTTACTGTCATTCAAATAAAAGTACCACACGAAAGCTACTGAAAGCACCAGTGTTGGTAACATGAAAGTTTTAGTGCAACTGTCTGAAAAATGTTGCTATTTAAAGTAAATGGAAGAGAGCTTATTAATTCAGAATGGTGTGTTACAGAATATGAAAGCAGAAAGCAGTTCCATAAATAATTGAAGAGTTGAGTGGAACAGTATATGTTTGCAACAAGTATAATATGGATAAACGTAAGGGGGCTATTTGATGTTTATAAAGCAAGACCTTGCATATCTGTAGCATCTTTCACAACCTCAGGAAGCCCTAAAGCTCTTTACAGCCAATTAAGTACTTTTGAAGTGTAGTCACTGTTGTAATGTAGGAAGTGCGGCAGCCGATGTGCACATAGAAAGTTCTCACAAACAGCAATGTGATAAAGATCAAATAATCTGTCCTAGTAGTTGAGGGATAAATATTGGCCAGAACACCAGGGAGAGCTCCCTGCTTTTCTTAAGTGTCCATGGGATCTTTTACATCCAGCTGAGATGGCAGATTGGACCTCGGTTTAATGGCTTAATGAAAAGGCGACACCTCTGTCAGTGAAGCATTCCCTCAGTACTTTCTGTGTGCAAATTGGCTGCCGCGTTTCCTACATTACAACAGTGACTACACTTCAAAAGTACTTCATTGGCTGTAAAGCACTTTGGGTGGTCGTGAAAGGCAATGTAGAAACGCAAGTCTTTCTTTCTTTCCCTTCCTCCCACTCCGCCCTCTCCTCCCACTCCGCCCTCTCCTCCCACTCCTCCCACTCCGCCCTCTCCTCCCACTCCGCCCTCTCCTCCCACTCCGCCCTCTCCTCCCACTCCGCCCTCGCCTCCCACTCCGCCCTCGCCTCCCTCGCCTCCCTCTCCGCCCTCGCCTCCCTCGCCTCCCTCGCCTCCCTCCCCGCCCTCCCCGCCCTCTCCGCCCTCCCCTCCCACTCCGCCCTCACCTCACACTCCGCCCTCGCCTCCCACTCCGCCCTCGCCTCCCACTCCGCCCTCTCCGCCCTCGCCTCCCTTTCCTTCCACTCCTGTGCAGCAGAACCACGTTTAATCAGTCTGTCACACTGCAGGTAAAGGCAGGAAGGGTATGGGTGACTGCCAGGCAGAGTAGTAGGTGCAGGCAGGTAGTGCAGGGGTCCCCTGTGGCTATCCCCCTCTCAAACAGATATACCGCTTTGGATACTGATGGGGGGATGGCTTATCAGGGGAAGGCAGCAGCAGCCAACTTGCTGGCACCCTGGGTGGTTCTGCTGCACAGGACGGGAGAAAAAAGAACGGGAGAGCTATAGAGATGGGGGATTCTATTGTAAGGGGAATAGATAGGCGTTTCTGCAGCCACAAACGAGACTCCAGGATGGTATGTTGCCTCCCTGGTGCAAGGGTCAAGGATGTCTCAGAGCGGCTGCAGGGCATTCTGGAGGGGGAGGGAGAACAGCCAGTTGTTGTGATGTATATAGGTACCAACGATATAGGTAAAAACCGGGATGAGGTCCTAAAAGCTGAATATAGGGAGTTAGGAGGTAAATTAAAGGTAGTAATCTCAGGATTGCTACCAGTGCCACGTGCTAGTCAGAGTAGAAATAGAAGGATATTTCAGATGAATACGTGGCTAGAGGAATGGTGCAAGGGGGAGGGATTCAAATTCCTGGGACATTGGAACAGGTTCTGGGGGAGGTGGGACCAGTACAAACTGGACTGTTTGCACCTGGGCAGGACCGGGACCGATGTCCTAGGGGGAGTTTTTGCTAGTGCTGTTGGGGAGGGTTTAAACTAAAATGGCAGGGGTTTGGGAACCTGTGCAGGGAGACAGAGGAAAGGGAAGCAATGATAGAAGCAAAAGACAGGAAGGAGTAAAGCAAAAGTGGCAGTCAGAGAAATCAAGAGTGTAAATGAAACATGGGCACAGTAAATAATAATTCTAAAAGGTCTAAGAGTGTTAAAAAAATAAGCCTGAAGGCTTTGTGTCTTAATGCGAAGAGCATTCATAATAAGCTGGATGAATTAGCTGTGCAAATAGATGTAAACAGATATGATATAATTGTGATTATGGAGACATGGCTCCAGGGTGACCAAGGCTGGGAATTCAACATCCAGGGGTATTCAATATTCAGGAAAGACAGGCAAAAGGGAAAAGGCGGTGGGGTAGCATTGCTGGTTAAAGAGGAGATTAATACAATAGTAAGGAAGGATATTAGCTCTGATAATGTGGAATCTGTATGGCTAGAGCTGAGAAATACCAAGGGGCAGAAAACATTAGTGGGAGTTGTATACAGACCCCCAAACAGTAATGCTGAGGTTGGGGATGGCATGGGTGACTTTAATCTACATATAGATTGGGCTAACCAAATTAGTAACAATACTGTGGAGGAGGAATTCCTGGAGTGTATACGGGATGCTTTCCTGGACCAATATGTCGAGGAACCAACTAGAGATCAGGCCATCTTAGACTGGGTATTATGTAATGAGAAAGGATTAATTAGCAATCTTGTTGTGCGAGGCCCATTGGGGTGGAGCGATCATAATATGATAGAATTTTTTCATTAAGATGGAGAGTGAAATATTTGACTCCGAGACTAGGGTCCTGAATTTAAATAAAGGAAACTATGATGGTATGAGGCGCGAGTTGGCCAGGATGGATTGGGGAACGTTGCTTAAAGGGTTGACGGTGGATAGACAATGGCAAACATTTAACGATCACATGGATGAACTACAGAATTTGTTCATCCCTGTTTGGCATAAAAATAAAACAAAAAAGGTGACTCAAACGTGGCTAACAAGGGAAATTAGGGATAGCATAAGATCCAAGGAGAGGACATATAAATTGACCAGAAAAAGCAACAAACCTGAGGATTGGGAGCAGTTTAGGATTCAGTAAAGGAGGACAAAGGGATTAATTAAGAGGGGGAAAATAGAGTGTGAGAGTAAGCTTGCAGGGAACATACAAACTGACTGTAAAAGCTTCTATAGATATGTGAAGAGAGAAAGATTGGTGGAGTCAAGTGTAGGTCTCTGGCAGTCAGAATCAGGGGAATTTATAATGGGGAACAAAGAAATGGCAGACCAAATAAATACATACTTTGGTTCTGTCTTCACAAAGGAGGACACAAATAACCTCCCAGAGATGTCGGGGAACATAGGCTCTAATGAGAGGGAGGAACTGAATGAAATCAGTGTTTGTAGGGAAATGGTGTTAGGCAAATTGACGGGATTGAAGGCCGATAAATCCCCAGGGCCTGATGATCTACATCTTAGGGTACTTAAGGAAGTGGCCCTAGAAATAGTAGATGCATTTCTGGTCATCTTCCAAAATTCTATAGACTCTGGAACAGTTCTCATGGATTGGAGGGTAGCTAATGTAACCCCACTATTCAAAAAAGGTGGTAGAGAGAAAACGGGGAATTATAGACCAGTAAGCCTGACATCGGTAGTGGGGAAAATGCTAGAGTCCATTATAAAAGATGTAATAGCAGAGCACTTGGCAAACAGTGACAGGATCGGACAAAGTCAACATGGATTTACAAAAGGTAAATCATGCTTGACTAATCTACTGGAATTTTTGAGGATGTAACTGGTAGAATAGATAAGGGAGAACCAGTGGATGTGGTGTATTTGGACTTTCAGAAGGCTTTCGATAAGGTCCCACATAAGAGATTAGCGTGTAAAGTTAAAGCACATGGGATTGGGGGTAAGGTACTGACTTGGATAGAGAACTAGTTGGCAGACAGGAGGCAAGGAGTTAGAATAAACGGGTCTTTCTCTGAGTGGCAGGCAGTGACTAGTGGGGTACTGCAGGTATCTGTGCTAGGACCCCAGCTATTCACAATATATATTAATGATCTAGACGAGGGAACTAGATGTAATATCTCCAAGTTTGCAGGCTACACAAAGCTGGGTGGGCATGTGTGCTGTGAGGAGGATGCTGAGAAATTCCAGTATGATTTGGACAGGTTGGGTGATTGGGCAGATGTATGGCAGATGCAGAATAATGTGGATAAATGCGAGGTTATCCACTTTGGTGGCAAAAACAGGAAGGCAGATTATTATCTGAACGGCAATAGATTGGGAGAAGGGGAAGTGCAACGAGACCTGGGTGTCCTTGTGCACCAGTTGCTGAATGTAATCATGCAGGTGCAGCAGTTGGTTAAGAAGGCAAATGGTATGTTGGCCTTCATAGCGAGAGGATTCGAGAACAGGAGCAAGGATGTCTTACTGCAGTTGTACAGGGCCTTGGTGAGACCACACCTTGAGTATTGTGTGCAGTTTTGGTCGCCTTATCTGAGGAAGGATGTTCTTGCCATGGAGGGAGTGCAGCGAAGATTCACCAGACTGATACCTGGGATGGCAGGAATGACGTATGAGGAGAGACTGGGTCAATTTGGCTTATATTCACTGGAGTTTAGAAGAATGAGAGGGGATCTCATTGAAACTTATAAAATTCTAACAGGTCTAGATAGACTAGATGCAGGAAGGATGTTCCCAATGGTGGGGGAGTCCAGAACCAGGGGTCACAGTCTAAGGATAAGGGGTAGGCCATTTAGGACAGAAATGAGGAGGAATTTCTTCACCCAGAGAGTGGTGAACCTGTGGAATTCTCTACCACAGAAGACAGTTGAGGCCAATCATTAAATATATTCAAGAAGAAGTTAGATATATTTCTTAAGGCTAAAGGAATCAAGGGATATGGGGAGAAAGCAGGGACAGGGTACTGAATTTGGATGATCAGCCATGATCTCATTAAATGGTGGAGCAGGCTCGAGGGGCCGAATGGCCTACTCCTGCTCCTGTCTTCTACGTTCCTTCTATGTTCCTATGTTCCTCCTTTTCTTTAGACTCCTCCTTTTCCTTCCACTCCTCCCACTCCTCCCACTCCTCCCTTTCCTCCCACACCTCCCACTTCTCCCACTCCTCCCTTTCCTCCCACTCCTCCCACTCCTCCCTTTCCTCCCACTCCTCCCTTTCCTCCCACTCCTCCCTTTCCTCCCACTCCTCCCTTTCCTCCCACTCCTCCCTTTCCTCCCACTCCTCCCTTTCCTCCCACTCCTCCCTTTCCTCCCACTCCTCCCTTTTCTCCCACTCCTCCCACTCCTCCCTTTCCTCCCACTCCTCCCTTTTCTCCCACTCCTCCCACTCCTCCCACTCCTCCCTTTCCTCCCTTTCCTCCCTTTCCTCCCACTCCTCCCACTCCTCCCACTCCTCCCACTCCTCCCTTTCCTCCCTTTCCTCCCTTTCCTCCCTTTCCTCCCTTTCCTCCCACTCCTCCCACTCCTCCCACTCCTCCCACTCCTCCCACTCCTCCCACTCCGCCCTCTTCTCCCTCTCCTTCCACTCCTCCCTTTCTTTCCTTCTTCCTTCAAATACTTGGAACATTTTCAGAAAAACTGACTGTAGAATCAATGGGGGAGAAATTCAGTTGTTTGCGCCACCCGTTAGTGCCTTAAGAGGGCGATAAGTGGGGTGCGAGGCAGCTAGCGCCCGGGCACGGCGAGACCTGCGCCTCTCGCGACATTTAGCGGTGGCGCAAAACCGCAATGCCCGCTCAGCTGAGCGTGCAGCTCCTGACGTCATTTCATGGTGCAACGCCCTTGGGGCGCCCCGAACCGGAAATTCAGTGGCGCCCCCCTCCTTTCCGCCTGGCGCTCCCAGCGACTGGTTGACTGGAATGGTTCCCAGTCGCTGTGGGGCTTGGGGGGCGCTATTTAAAGGGGGCTCTTCCTGGCTTCTTTGTGGTAGCCATTTTTGGACCACTCCTTCTGTGAGAGAGAGATTTGCAGAGAGACAAAGGGAGAGAGCTTTCTGCATTGAGTAAGTGCTCGCAGAGGTACTTCTGGCTTCGGCCCAGAACTTGGTAGTTAGTTTGTTTTTCACTGGAATAACCTTGAGTGGCCACATACTATGGGGGCTGCAATGGATGGAAACGTTGGGCTTCTCCATTACATTGAGAGGGCTCAGAGACGCCGAGAGAGAGTGCCAATCATGGCCAGACGGAGGAGGGCCAACAGGTGTCGGCACAGGAGACCTTACTGTCCCAGGGTTTTCTGCCAACAGTTCTCATACCTCAACATGTCTGAGGAGCAGTGTTTTCGGAGGCTTTGATTCAGCAGGGAGGTGGTCACTGAGCTCTGCCACCTGCTTCAGCCAGATCTGCAGCCTCAACTGAGGAGCAGGACGTCTCTGTCGGTGGCAGTGAAGGTGACAGTGGCTCTCAACTTCTATGCCACCGGCTCCTTCCAATCCGCTACTGGGGACATTGCCAATATCTCCCAGTTCGCGGTGCATTGCTGCATCCGTCAAGTCACGAATGCCCTCTTTAAAAGGAGACGTCAGTACATCTCCTTCCCCATGACTCTGGACAAGCAGCAAGAGCGCGCAATGGGATTTGCAAGAATAGCGGGCTTCCCCATGGTCCAGGGCACCATTGACTGCACGTATGTGGCTTTGCGGGCGCCGCAAGAGAATGCCGAGGATTACCGCAACCGGAAGGGGTTCCATTCGTTGAACATCCAGTTGGTGTGTGACCACAGACAGCTGATACTCGCTGTCAATGCCCGCTTTCCAGGCAGCAGCCACGACACCTTCATCCTGCGCCAGACTTCTGTGGCAGACCTTTTCGAAGCCCCGGCTCACCCAGGAGGCTGGCTTCTTGGGGACAAGGGCTATCCTCTGTGCACCTGGCTGATGACCCTGGCTGATGACCCCGCTCCGTGCGCCCAGCACCCCTGCTGAAGAATGATACAATGAGAGCCAGGAACATCATTGAGCACACAATTGGCGTGCTCAAGCAACGGTTCCGCTGTCTGGACCATTCCGGGGAGCCCTTCAGTACTCACCTGAGGAAGTCTCCCATTTCGTTGTAGTGTGCTGCATGCTGCATAACCTGGCAATCCTCAGGACTCAGCCACTGCCACCAGACATTGGAGCACCAGCAGAGGAGGAGGAGGAGGAGCACCAAGACGGGAGGGAGGCACAAAGTGCAAGGCCCATCCGTCAGCGGCTTATTGCAAGTCAGTTCTAGGCCCCCTCTGAGGGAATGGCTTGTGCCATTGAAAGAACATGAACGGAACCGTTCCGCAACCCCTAAGCTGGTCAAGGCAACAAATAGTTCAAAGAGCAAACATGCACATTCTGAATAAAGACACTTCTTTATTTAACAAACTGTGTGCCCTTCCTGCATGACAAAGTAATAGAGAGAACCCCCCAAAAAAGCAGTCAGACACATAACTGGCTCTCACAACCTGGAGACAATGAACAAAAGAGTAACCAAAAAAGACCACGATCCTCGGCCTTCAATAAGAAAATTAACAGCATTTTGCCACACCTCCTACTTTTTGCCCTTCGAGGGTGATCTGCTTAGCTTGCGAGATTGGCCCCTTCCCACCCTGCAGCTCCTCCGCAATGGGACCCCAGTGGCTGCAACAAGGCTGGGGGAAGGCTGCTGATTGTCAGAAACTGAGTCGGCAGATGCCCTTGAGGTACGGCCTGGACCAGCTCTGGGCCTGGAGGGCCCGGCTGCTGACTGCTCCAACTCTGCATGGGCGGCAGCAGTCTGTCCTACAGGTGGTGGCAGCTGCAGTGGAGAAGTGACAGTTGGCAGCAGGAATGCTGCCATCCTGACAGAGGACAGCCACTCCCTGGTTGGACGACACACTGGCACTCCCATGGGGCAGCACTGCAGCATGCGGAGCAATCTGCTGAACCACAGACTGCTGGCCTGCTGCGGCGCGGCGAGGGCCCCGGCGATTCGTGCCCGATCCAGCGAGGGTGGCAGCAGTCAGTGCTCGTGTGGCCTCAATCTGTGTCTGCATCAGGCCAGCCACTGACTGCATTGCACTACTAAGCACTTGCGTGGAAGCTGCCTGTGCTGCGCCGAAGTCCTGCAGACTCCTTGCCAGTGCTGCGCCGAAGTCCTGGACACTCCTTGCCAGTGACTCAATGGATTCGGGCATCCTTGCCACAACAGCCATGAGCTCAGTGTGCCTGTGCTCTGTCTGGGCACTCATTTCAGCGAGGAGCCGCACCTCTTCTACGCTCACTGTAGCAGGACTTGAGGCCAGACTCTCCCTCCGGGGAGAAGGCCGCCGAGCTTCCCTACCCGCCCCCGCATTGCTGCAGCCCACTGGGCCCTGAAGCTTCACCCTCCTCACACCATTCCCCCCCTGCTCCCCTCCAGGGAAGACGTGTCCCCATTATGGCCATGGGCTGCCTCGGCTGAGGGTGGCACTGATGGTCCGGCTTCCTCTTCCTCCTCGCCTTCAGAATCACTCACAGTGGCAGCTTGAGGGCCCGCCTCCTTATCTGGTGAATCAGCATCTGAAAGCAGGGAGGTACAAGAGTTGCTTTAGTGTGAGGACAGGGCGGCAGCGAGGGAGGCATGAGTGCTGCAATGCACTGTATTGGTTCGATAGTGGCAAAGGATGCTGGTGTGAGGCACAAGTGAAAGGAGAGAAGTCAAAAAGTTGATGATCTTACCATTGCTGTCCAGAACGGGGTCGGCATCTCCAGTGGCGACGGGGCCAATCATCCGGTCTGCCATAATCCGCTGGACTCGCTGCTCCAGATCGCTGAGGTCTTGAAGGTGAGGCCGGCCTCCCCCGGTCCGTTGCTGATGCCTCTTGTTATGGGCCAGCTTGCCCTGCAAGAGAAAGGACGGGCTCTGAATACAGTGTGAAGCCCTGATCTTGGCTGCACTGCCTCCCATGGTCAAATAGCCCTTACAGTGTGAAGCCCTGATCTTGGCTACACTGCCTCCCATGGTCGATTAGCCCTTAGTGTGTAAAGTGCTGAATGTGCGTGTGAGTTTCATGAAAGGCCCATAGGTGTTGGATGAGGGCTGGGCATTGGGGCTTTCAGGGCCCTTTGGCCATAAAGTGAGGTAGACATGCAGGGATGAAGAGGATACTGAAAAGTGTACTCACCCTGACGACCCGAGTGAAGTCGTTGAACTTCTTCCTGCATTGCACAGGGGTCCTAGGCACCATGCTGCTGGAGGTCACTCTGTGAGCCACCTCCCTCCAAGCTTTGCGATAGTCGTTGGGCAGCGGCCTCCTGCCACTGTCCGGAAACAGGATAGATCGCCTGCGCTCCACTGCGCCAACCAGAACTTGTAAGGCCCCCTCACTGAACCGCTGCGCTCGCTCCCTGGCCCTCTCCATGGTCCTAGGCGTTAGAATGTGGCAGCAGGTCTGTCCAGGCCGAGAATCAGGGCTCCGATGTGCAGGGTGTGGCTCCAATCCAAGATCGAACCACCCCTTTAAGAGCTGACCGGCGCCAGCGTGTCTGCGTGCAATCGTCAACTGGCCGCACCTGCGCTGCGCCCGCCCTCTGTTGTAGTGCCTCACTTCTCTGGCTTAGCGTCTTAAGACAGTCATGCAGCGCCTGTTTTAGCGCTCCAAGCACCTCCTGGGGCGAAGCAGGTCAATTTAGCAGTAGGTGCCGATAATTTGCGCCTGGCGCTAAATTTCGCGCTCGCTCGAGTATTACGCCCCAAACGTGGCGATACTGAATTTCTCCCCCAATATATTCTTTGTGTGTGCAATTCAAGATTCACCAAGTAACATTACTTAAGAAAAGGACTGTCAGAGTTGAAGTTAACACTGTTTCAATAAGAAGGTAAATGTTGGATTATATATGACTGAAAATTGGAATTTGTTAAGACACACTATCCTTTCACCTCTGGGACCTGCTTTGAATCCAGCCCAGGCTGATGGCACTGAAGAAACGCATTTCTTTATGGCTAGAAAAGTACTTAAGAGATATGAGTTTCGACAATCTCCAAATCCAAGAGGGCACAAGTCCAGAGTTCAAAACCCTCCTTTATTTAGCACTAACTGGTAGTTTCCTCAGAGGCCATAAGGAAGGTCATGGTAAGATATGGAAATGCCCCTCTGATGTAGCAGGAGGTGAGGGAGCCAGCTAGAGCATGGGATGAGCATGCTGACCTTTCATCTCTGGGGTCTGGGTTGGAATCCAGCTTAAACTGGACAAGATGAACGTCTCCTCGCTCCGTTGGCTATAAGGGTTGTACGTGAAACGAGTTTGGGCACTCGCAAGCCAGTTCCTAGTGGACTTGGGTCCACAGTACAAACCTACCAAGTTGGCACCAAGATTGGCTAGCTCACTCAGAGAGGCCATTCAGTGGCTGGTGTGAGAAATAGAAAAAACTCATGCCGGGGCAGGCAAGATTGTTTGTTGAAGCTAGAATGATGTCACACTGTCAAAGCAGAATAGAGGGGGCATCTTACTCTGCACCTTACATATTACATCGAGTCTACAGCACAGACACAGGCCATTCAGCCCAATTGGTCTATACCGGCGTTTATGCTCCACACGAGCCTCCTCCCACCCTCTTCATCTAACACTATCAGTTCTATTCCTTTCTCCCTCATGTGTTTATCTAGCTTCCCCTTAAATGCATCTATGCTATTCACCTCAACTACTCCCTGTGGTAGCGAGTTCCACATTCTCACCACTCTCTGGGTAAAGAAGTTTCTCCTGAATTCCTTATTGGATTTATTAGTGACTATCTTATATTTATGACCTCTAGTTTTGCTCTCCCCCACAAGTGGAAACATCTTCTCTACGTCTACCCTATCAAAACCTTTCACAATTTTAAAGATCTCTATTAGGTCACCCCTCAATATTCTCTCTAGAGGGAAGAGCCATATTCTAACCATCTTACCCATGCCATATTGAATCGTTGTTATTGATACTGGGTTCAAATCCGTGGAAAAAGGCTCCATTTCCAAGATGTGAGAAGTCACACAACACCAGGTTATAGTCCAACAGCTTTATTTGAAATCACAAGCTTTCCAAGCACTGACATCAAACTCTCCCCAGCACCAGAAATGAAAAACACTCCGTTCTAGTTTGTTTCTTTATTTCATAAGACAATCTTAAGGAGGAATGAGCTACACTTCACCCTGTTTTTTCTCTCTGAAGTTCTGCCTGTTTTATTGAAGCATTTTACTTTAAAGTTCTCAATTGCTCCCAAGTCTGTATTCTTTCTCAATTCTTTTTGTACCTCCCGTTATTTCTGCTCTGACTGTCTAAATTCCTTAGCCTCAGATAGTTACACGATTGCTCATTTTTTTAATGTCTTTATCTCTGACAGTTTTTTCTGTTCCTTTGCAAATGGAAAGTCCCTAAGCAACAATGTAATCATCATATATTACGAATACCTATTTCCTATTTGTCCGATTTGCCTTAGGAGTTGGATTTCCTCTGTTTTTGAAGCTCTACGAGAAAGTTGTGATGAGTACAGAGTGGTGCAATGTATTGAGAAATCTTGTAATCATTTAACTGTGCTTTGAGCATTCATAACCTCACAAAGACGGGTATTAGAAAGAGTTTCTAAAAAGACCACTAAAATTCATTAGAAAGAAAGACTTACATTTATATCGCACGTTTCACAATCTCCAGATGTCCCAAAGCGCTTTACAGCCACTGAAGTATTTTTGAAGTGTAGGCACTGCTGTAATGTAGGAAATGCTGAGGGAGCGCTGCACTATCAGAAGTGCCATCTTTTGCATGAGACGCTAAACTGAGGCCCCTGTCTGTCCTCTCGTGGATTTAAAAGATCCCAGGGCACTATTTCGAAGAAGCGGGGGAGTTATCCCCGGTGCCTTGGCCAATATTTATCCTTCAGCCAACATCACTGAAACAGATTATCTGGTCATTATCATATTGTTGTTTGTGGGACCTTGCTGTGCGCAAATTGGCTGCCCCATTTCCCTACATTGCAACAGTGACTCCACTTCAAAAGTACCTAACTGGCTGTAAAGCACTTTGGGACATACTGTGGATGTGAAAGGTGCTATATAAATGCAGGTTCTTTCTTTTATTGCCTGTAACTATTCTCCAAGCAAGCTGAAGTCAGTGAAGGCTGCGGAATTTGGACCCCAAAGCCTCTGCAGAAACAGGTAGTCGCATTAATGAGGGCTGCTCCTACTGTGCATGTGGCCTGTGTAACTGAGGTCTTTACTGGAGGTGTGACTCCCCCATACTCAATGACCGACTGTAGTGCAGGCAGATGTTTCTCCACAATGTCACTGATGTAGGTATCCGACTCCTCTAGACTACCCAAACTGCCTTCCAATATCGTAGTCAAGGAGACAGGTGACTCTGTGATTTCCAAGTGGTTGCTTAGCTACCTTAACAGTGTGATATGATCATTATTGAAGGTCGTGATTGGCTGGAATGTGTTTGTTGCCAGTTATGTATTCCCAAGCAGGAATGTAGCCAGCTATGGCGATTTAATTAGCTGATTTGATAAAAGATAAATAAAAATGGCCTTTATGCCTTTTTTGTTCACAAATGGAGGAATATCAGGTCCTAAGTCTGTCCCGAGTAGAATGAGACTAAATGTTATTACTTTAACCTCATTATCACCTTCACTTTTAGAATTTCTATTTTAACTTGACTTCTGGTTGACCCTAACTTACTCGCGACACTTACTGAATTGTTTACTAACTGGGATGGGGAAGATGCCCACTCCTCCCACCCCCCCCCCCCCCACCCCCCAATTCAGCTGTTAACTGAAAGGTTGGTAGTTCGAACCCACCCAGGGACGAAGGTCTCATTTTATAAATCTGATAAGGAATTCAGGAGAAACATTCTTTACCCAGAAAGTGTAAGGAATCGTTAAATAGATGCATTTAAGGGGAAGCTAGATAAGCACATGAGGGAGAAAGGAATAGAACGGTGGGGGTGGGAGGAGGCTCGTGTGGAGCATAAACGCCCGCATGGACCACTTGGTCTGAATGGCCTGTTTCTGTGCTGTAAATTCTATGTAATTTTCTCACTTCTTTTCCTGAAGGCACTGACTCATGCTGGAGTACATGCCGCGATCCCATGAAAGTGGTCATTTCATTGTGAGTCAGCCTTGGGCGATGTGCATCAACAGGCTATTAAAGTGTGGAGGGTTCTAATTCTGTCCTTGCCCGATGTCCAAAAGTAATCACTTTCCAACAGGGGTCATTGGATACCAATTGGGGAAGGGAGACCATGGCTGGTTGTTCCCTCCCCTAAACCGAGGCCAATGCTTACACTGCCGACCAGTGCAGAATGTCAAAGGAGCAGAACTGAGGCAATTTATGCTGCCCCACAAAGATGGACAACTTATAGAAATGTCTATAAGACCGTGCCAATAAAAATGTTGTAAATCCCTCAAAGCTATCTGACGTAAGAAAACTACTAGGCACTTGGTCTGAGTATTAAACAAGGCTTTAATCAACTGTTTTTCAACATGGAGATCTAATTGTGTCTTTCACTAGTTCCTGTTAAAGAATGTCCTGAGCAAGCTGGGCCCATGCCCGAGTATTTATACTCTCCCTGGACAGCGCCACCAGCAGGCCGCCCAGTATTATTTCATAAGTCATTTCCACATGAATGACAAGATTCATGTCACTATCCACAACAACTGTGTCTGCACAGTACGAAGAAAGAAAGAGAAAACTTGCATTTATATAGCGCCTTTCACGAGCTCAAGATTTCCCAAAGTGCTTTACAGCCAATGAAGTACTTTTGAAATGTAGTTACTGTTGTAATTTAAGAAGAAGGCATCGGAGCACAGGTGCCCAATGTCCAGACAACCAATGGGCTAGGAAGCCCCAGTGTCTCATCCTACTACAGGGTTTCTGTTGACTGTGACTTTTTTTCATGCCAGTAGAGCTGTTGGGTTTGACTGTTTGAATTTGGTGGGCTTGTTCTTTATGCTGCTGTCTGTCGTTGGTAGATCAATCCTAAATGGTTCAATTTTAATGTCGCTCCCCTGATCCACTCCCAAGTCAGCACCGATGGTTGCCTTCTACTCTGCTGCCCCTACTCAACACAGAATCCAACCTGGCAATTTTCTGGGTCTGTTTGCCTCACTGCTGCACCAAATCGTGAATTTCATAGAATGATACATCACAGAAAGAAGCCATTTGGCCCATCGTGCCCGTGCCGGCTCTTTCAAAGCGCTATCCAATTTGTCAATTCCCCTATTCTTCCCCCATAGCCCTGCAAAATTTTCCCCTTCAAGTATTTATCGAATTCCCTTTTTAAAATTATGATTGAATCTGCTTCCACCACCCTTTCAGGCAGTGCATTCCAAATCATAACGACTCGCTGCATAAACAAATGACTCCTCATCTCCTCCCTGTTTTTTTTGTCAGTTACCTTAAATCTGTGTCCTCTGATTACCGACCCTTCTGTCAGTGGAAACAATTTCTCCTAACTTACTCTGTCAAAACCCTCATAATTTTGAACACTTCTATTAAATCTTCCTTTAACCTTCTTTGCTCCACGGAGAACAATCCCAGCTTCTCCAGTCTCTCCACATAATTGAAGTCCCTCCTCCCTGGTAATATTCTAGTAAATCACCTCTGCACCCTCTCCAAGGCCTTGATGCCCTTCCTGAAGTGTGGTGCCCAGAATTGGACACAATACGCCAGCTGGGGCCTAACCAGTGATTTGTAAAGATTTAACATAACTCATCCGCTAAACCATCTGGGAAAGGGTTAATTTGTCACTCTCTGTTTTGTCAGATCCCTTTTAAGAACTTAGTCTCAATGCAAGGAATATAAACTCGAACGAGGTGTGGGAAGTGAAATGGCAGTTAGTTCTGCTTAGCCAAGAGGTAGTTGCTATGCGAAGAAAATTGGACTTTTACAGTTCTCCTACCAATACATGCTGACAAAAAACAAACTGCGGAGTGAGGCAGCTTTCCACACATGAAGATCAGCCTGCCACACTGTTCATTATTTTAAACTTCACCAATGTGTATTATACTCCTTCACACAAACTATCACCATAATCATATCTGACAATTGTGCAGCTTTCACGTTCAATAGAACCAGCACTTTTTTTTTACTCACAGCAACAGTTAATCAATTGTACTAATCCTTGATGTGTCCACAGGACATCCTGGTTGCTATGCACTCTGTGATATTTTCAATCATAGCAACAGAAGTTCAGTGGATCCAAATTTAACATCAAAAGACAACCCTGAAACTTCATCAGATTTTGTTATACCTTAAGGCCACATCAGTAGTCTTTCATAACCTAACAAATAGTCAACTTTACCGAGACTTGAGCACATAATCCAGTGCTGCACTGTCGGAGGTGCCGTCTTTCGGATGAGACGATAAACTGAGGCTGCTCTTTCAGGTGGATGTAAAGGATCCCCTGGTAGTATTTCAAAAAAGAGCAGGGGAGTTCTCCCCGGTGTCTTGGCCAACATTTATCCCTCAACCAACATCACGAAAAAATACAGATGATCTGGTCATTATTTCATTGCTGTTTGTGGGAGCTTGCTGTGCGTATATTGGCTGCCGTGTATCCTACATTACAACAGTGACTACAATCGCAAAAAAAAAAGTGCTTCATTGGCTGTAAAGCATTTTGGGATGTCCTGAGGTCATGATAGGCGCGAAATAAATGCAAGTCTTTCTTCTCTTTTAATTTATTAATTTAAAAAGCCTTAGGCCTTGCAAGCAAGGGCATCAGACAGAGGGCCCAATGTCTGCCCAGGGTCAAAATCAACCCCGATCAGTCACGCATCCATATGTATTATACATCTATATGCTTTAAGTTTTGAACAGAATGAATTGATGCATTTTGCATCATTAAAAATCAATACAATTACCACAGTATTTGTAAAGCCTGATAGCTAACCGTGTTTACAACCATTGTAAATAGAAGACAAGACTTCCTGACGTTGGATTAAAAGATCCTCTGGCAACATTCAATCAATCTGGTGTTACAGCTGTATTTGTAAATCATTACTCTGCAAATAAGAAGCTGCAGCAGAGAATGCTGAGGAATGCAGTATTTTAAACATGCATATATACATGGAAGATTCTCAGCTGCTTGCGTTGGGTATCTCATACTTTTACAAGAAGATCTGAGCTTAGGAGCCATCCAATATCTAAAGACTGCACAGAAAGTCTTTCCTTTATTCTAATTAAAAGACTTGGCTTGCACTTTTTTAATATCGCACTTTTCACGATCTCAGGATGTCTCAAAGCGTTTTACATCCAGTGAAATACTTTTGAAGTGTAGTCACTGTTGTAATGTAGGAAACGTGGCACCCAATTTGCGCACAGCAAGCTCCCACAAACAACAACATGATAACCTGTTTTAAGCTGTTGCTGCAGGATAAATATTGGCTCAGGACACTGAAGGGATCTCCCCTGCTCTTCTTCGAAATAGCGCATCTTAGAGGACAGACAGGGCCTCGGTTTAATGTCTCATCTGAAAGGCGGCACCTACGATAGTGCAGTGCTCCCTCAGCACTGAGTACTGTGCTCAAATCTCTGGATTGGGACTTGGACCAACGACCTTCTGATTCAGAGGCAAATTTTCCACTCGCTGAGGCACGGAAGAAAACACTCCTATAATTCTGTCTGTGAAGCATGGTCTCATCAGTGGTTTGTCAGCCACATCCTGGAGACAGCGGTACAAAGTGATTAAATCAATCTGGGCTCTCTGAGGACTCAAAGTAAAACTGTTCCCCCCCACCCCCATGGAGACAATCAACAGACCAAAGATTGTCATCACAAATTCCTTGGCTTTGGAGTGAAAGCTAATGGCCCAGAAATTCGGGTCTCCACGGGTGAGTACGCACGGGGTACGCACCCGTAGGCCCAACGGAAGTGCCGGTTTCGTGCATGCACTGCGCATGCGTGGGCAACAGGAACTTCCTTTCCCCTGAAAGAAGGGGTTCAGAGGTCGAACGCGTGCACGGGAGAGGCAGCACATGTGCATGGAACTTACATTTTTTTTGCAGGTTTCTCCGGGAGGGTAAGTCTCCAGAAGTTACACATGTAAAAAGCAGGCACAAGGCCTGCTTTTAACAAGGTACGTGGTGAATTAATTAAAATTAAAACATTTTTTCCACAAGTTTATTATTTTTAAATACTTTAAAGAAAGGTAAGTTTATTTTTAGCCCCGTTAGAAAGTGTAATTAATTTTTTCAAAAATTTAAATTATTGTTTAAAATAGTTATTTTATGTAATTTATAGTTATTTTAAAAATATGATGTTTAAAAAAAAAAAAATGTATTTGAAGTTTTAGTGATGTTTTGGGGCTTATAGTATTTATAGTTTTGACAGCTCTTCTTGTCAATTTAATGAATGGGCATTTCCCTGCTACCATTGGCTCTCCATGGCCCACGTGATCCCAGGGGACGCAACAAACTAACTGCACCCCTGGGATATGCAAGCAGTGTGCGCCGGCAGCTGGAGGAGGTCCAGGATCGGAATCCCACGCGGGCCCACAGCTCAATGGCCGGCGCGCTAGGTAAGTGCAGGTCGGAGGCTTGCACGCGGGAAGCCTCCGATCGAATTTCTGGGCCATTGATTCTTGACAGAGCAGCAAAGAAGAGAGCTCTGAAGGTCAAGGAATCCAAGTCCTTTCTTTTCTCAAAGGGAAGCTGTTACAACAACACCTTTCATTTATATAGCACCTTTAACGTAGTAAAATGTCCCAAGGCACTTCACAGGAGTGTTAACAAACAAAATTTGACACCGAGCCACATAAGGAGATATTAGGACAGGAAGTGGTAGATTTTAAGGAACGTCTTAAAGGAAGAGAGAGAGGTATAGAGGTTTAGGGAGGGAATTCCAGAGCTTAGGGCTGAGACAGCTGAAGACACAGCTGCCAATGGTGGATCGATGAAATTCAGGGGATGCTCAAGAGGTCAGAATTGGAGGAGCACAGAGATCTCGGAGGGTTGTAGGGCTGGAGGAGGTTACAGAGCTAGGGTGGGGTGAGGCCATGGAGGGATTTGAAAACAAGTATAAAAATGTGTTAAATCGAGACGTTGGACCAGGAGCCAATGTAGGTCGAAGAGACTTGTGCGAGTTAGGATATGGGAAGGGGGGGGGAGCTCCAGTCGGCAATCGGGCAGGGGGGAACATCGCCAACGGGTGGGTGGGGAGGGGAAGCCTGGTTATTGGGGCTGGGGGAGGCCAAAGGTTTCCTTGAGGGACCGGGACAGGGGCACTCCTGCACCTCCTGGCCCACAAGGAGTGCTGCAAGAGCCATTTACCTTGGAGTTGTCAGCACCCGCCTCGGTTCAGTTGACGGGAATCCCACCGCTCCGGCTCATTTTCCAGTTAAATTCAAGTTGCTGGGCCGATAATGTCAGCAGGTGGTGACTTTGGTATGGTGTTTAGGCCACTGGTTGCCTCTTGCCAGAGCCTTCTCCGTGCTTTGAATTATGCACTTTAAAATTTAAAGGAGTGGGCATAGGTCAAGTTACCTGATCCTGATATTTTAAACCACTCCCTAACCCTCGAACTCCCTCCCACCTGGGGTGGGGTTGGGGTTTAAAATTGAGGCCAATATCTTTTACATTCGCAGGATGTACCAAAGCCAATTAATTACTTTTGCAGGCAAACACAGCAGCCAATTAGTCTGCTGCAAGTTCCCAAACTCAGCAATGCAATAATGACCAGATAATCTGTTTTTAATGATGGTGGTTGAGGGATAAATATTGGCCCAGGACACCGGGAATAACTCCCCTGCTCCTCTATAAAATAGCATCATCGGAACTTCTACATCCATCTGAGAGGGCCAACAGGCCTCAGTCTAACATCTCATTCGAAAGATGGCACCTCTAACAGTGCCACACTCCCTCAGCACTGCACTGGACTGTCAGCCTGGATTATGTGCTCACTTCTTTGGAGTGGGACTATGAACGCACTACCTTCTGACTCAGAGGTGACTGGGCCAAGGCTGAAGAACAATATGCTTGCTTGACTATTGGATATACAGCATAACATAGAAACATAGAAGATAGGAGCAGGAGTAGGCCATTCGGCCCCTCGAGCCTGCTCCGCCATTCGATGAGACCATGGCTGATCATCCAAACTCAGTACCCCGTACCTGCCTTCTCCCCATATCCCTTGATACCTTTAGCTCTAAGAAATATATCTAACTCCTTCTTGAATATATTTAAAGACTTGGCCTCAACCGCCTTCTGTGGTAGAGAATTCCACAGGTTCACCACTCTCTGGGTGAAGAAATTCTTCCTCATCTCTGTCCTAAATGGCTTACCCCTTATCCTTAGACTATGACCCCTGGTTCTGGACTCTCCGACCATCGGGAACATTCTACCTGCATCTAGTTTGTCCAGACCTGTCAGAATTTTATAAGTTTCAATGAGATCCCCTCTCATTCTTCTAAACGCCAGCGAGTATAAGCCCAATCGACCCAATCTCTCCTCGTACGTCATTCCTGCCATCCCAGGGATCAGCCTTGTGAATCTTCGCTGAACTCCTTCCATGGCAAGAACATCCTTCCTCAGATAAGGCGACCAAAACTGCACACAGTACTCAAGGTGTGGTCTCACCAAGGCCCTGTACAACTGCAGCAGGACGTCCTTGCTCCTGTACTCAAACCCTTTCGCTATGAAGGCCAACATACCATTTGCCTTCTTCACCGCCTGCTGCACCTGTATGCTTACCTTCAGCGACTGGTGCACAAGGACACCCAGGTCTCATTGCACTTCCCCTTCTCCCAATCTATTGCCATTCAGATAATAGCCTGCCTTTCTGTTTTTGACACCAAAGTGGATAACCTCGCATTTATCCACGTTATATTGCATCTGCCACGCTTCTGCCCAATCACCCAACCTGTCCAAATCATCCTGGAGTTTCTCTGTATCCTCCTCGCAGCACACACGCCCACCCAGCTTTGTGTCGTCTGCAAACTTGGAGATATTACATCTAGTTCCCTTATCTAGATCATTAATGTATATTGTGAATAGCTGGGGTCCAAGCACCGATCCCTGCGGTACCCCACTAGTCACTGCCTGCCACTTGGAAAAAGACCCGTTAATTCCTACTCTGCTTTCTGTCCGCCAACCCGTTCTCTATCCAAGTCAATACCTTGCCCCCAATCCCATGTGCCTTAACTTTACACGCTAATCTCTTATACGGGACCTTATCGAAAGCCTTTTGAAAGTCCAAATACACCACATCTACTGGTTCTCCCTTATCTATTTTCCCAGTTACATCCTCAAAAAATTCCAGTAGATTAGTCACGCACGATTTACCTTTTGTAAATCCATGTTGACTTTGTCCGATCCTGTCACTGTTTTCCAAGTGCTCTGCTATTACAAGCTTTATAATGGACTCTAGCATTTTCCCCACTACCGATGTCAGGCTTACCGGTCTGTAATTCCCTGCTTTCTCTCTACCACCCTTTTTCAATAGTGGGGTAACATTAGCTACCCTCCAATCCATGGGTACAGTTCCAGATTCCAGCGAATTTTGGAAGATGATCAGCAATGCATCTACTATTTCTAGGGCCATCTCCTTAAGTACCCTAGGATGTAGATTATCAGGCCCTGGGGATTTATCGGTCTTCAATCCCATCAATTTCCCTAACACCATTTCCCTACAAATACTGATTTCTTTCAGTTCCTCCCTCTCATCAGTTCCTCCCTCTCATCAGACCCTATGTTCCCCAGCATCTCTGGGCATAGCTTGTCAAACCAAGATCCCTGGGAAGTTGGTGGTCTGTCAGCTGTGGCTCAGTTGGTAGCACCCTTGCCCCTGAATCAGAATGGTTGTGGGTTCAAGTCCCACTCCAGAGACTTGAGTGCAAAAATCTAGGCTGACACTCCAGTGCAGTGTTTAGGGAGTGCTGCACTGTCGGATGAAGCCGTCTTTTAGATGAGACGTTAAACCGAGGCCCTCTCAGGTGGATGTAAAAGATTCCGTGACACTGTTTGGAGAAGAGCAGGGGAGTTATCCTGGCCAATATTTATCCTTTAATCAACATTAAATCTTTCTGCTATCAGCAGCGGTGTAGGATTTAGGTGTTCCTGTAGGATATCAACAATTTCGTTAAAACTCATCGCTATCGGTTTGACTGGAGTGATCAGGTTCCGCAATAGGCCGTACGTTCTTGCGCCCATTAAGTTTAGTAGTACCGATGCCTTTTTCTCATTGGCTACTTCATTTGCCTTGCAATATACTTCGACTCTTTCCACATACGTGGTCCAGTCTTCTATTGCATTATCGAAGGCAGTGATATTGCCAGTCTTCGGCATCTTGGAGATCTAAGATGGCGCCTCCCGCGCATTGCCTTCTTCCCGCTGGATTAAGATGGCACCTCCCGCGCTTTCTGTCTTTTCCGCTGCTGCTAGCACTGTTGCTGGCGTTTTTATGCCTTGATGGCAACACCCTATGGTCTTTGCGCACTTCCCCCCCCCCCGCGCTGCTGCCAATGCTGCTCTCCGCGGTCCCCGTGGCAAACTGCAGCTCCTCACGGCTTTCTGCGCTTCTAATTTCTTTTATTTTAATTACTGTTCCCGTCGTCAGAGCAGACCCTATGGGACACTTTCCTCCCTCTTCTTGGGTCTGTACGCTGCCCGGCTTCGTAGCACCGGCCGCGCCCTGTGTGCTCCACCCTCTCTCTCCTCTTCCCGACAACGCTGCTCAGCCCCGTTGAAAAGCCACCAGATCGAGCTCTAGCCCGCCGCAGCCCAGGAAGGATCAGTGTACTACCTGCCACCAGCCCGATTAGCTGGAACACCATAGACTGGATAACCAAGCCCAGCTCTCGACAGCCTCTCCTGCAAATCTTCGAATTCGATGAATCAGAGGCGGTTGCCCACGGTCGACGCCCGTTTCTTCTGTTTGTTTTTCTTTTTGGATTTCTTCCTTCTGGCGTCGACCTCTAACAACTTCGTTTCAGGGATGGATCCCCGTGAGGTGGTGCAGAACTGTAGGTAAGTTCGGATCTGTTCGTCGCCAGTATAACGTCCGTGTGTAATTGAGACACGGACTGCAGGAGTTGGTTATAACAGGTGTTTACTGAATGGAGACAAAACTGGAACTACTATACAAAGTTACTACACAGGCTAATATACCGGGGTGGTCACTACTGGTACTGCAGTATGCAGGGGCTGCAGAATATAGTTCCTTCTTCAAGGTACATACACTACAACAGTGACTACATTTCAAAAAGTATTTCATTTGCTGCAAAATGCTTTGGGACGAAAGGCGCTATATAAATGCAAGTATGTCTTTCTTTCTGAGTGGGGACCCTCGTGGTCCAGGTTGTCATTGGCTTTCTCTATCTTTGCAATCAGGTTGCTGCACTTTTATGTATTTGGTGACATACTAGCGTGTTACTTTCTGTTTCTGTGTAGCAATTAAAAATGTTTTCTGCAATGATATCACTGTTTTACTTTGAGTGGCTGACATGAGGGCCAATAGTCACTATGGAGATTGGGTTATCACAGGAGTCACAGCTGCATTGAAAGCCCTCTATTAATATGTGGAGCTTATCATTTTAAAAGAGGGCCTTTGCTACTGTTATGAATACTGAGATATTCCTGCCTCCATAGCTGTCTTTCTCTGTCTCTCTCTGTCTCGCTCTCTCTCTCTCTCTCTCCGTCTCTGTCTGTCTCTCTCTGTCTGTCTGTCTCTCGCTGTCTGTCTCTGTCTCTCACTGTCTCTGTCTCTCTCTCTGTTTCTCACTGTCTCTCTCTCTCTCTCTCTCTCTGGCTCCCTCTCTGTTTCTGTCTCTCTGCCTCTGTCTCTCTCTCGCTCTCTCTCTTTCTGTCTAGCTCTCTTTGTCTCACTCTCTCTGTCTCTCTCTGTGTCTGTCTCTCTCTCTCTCTGTCTCTCTCTCTCTCTGTCTCGCCCTTGCTCTGTCTCTCTCCGTCTCTCTGTCTCTCTCTCTCTCTCTCTGTCTGTCTGTCTCGCTCTCTCTGTCTGTCTGTCTCGCTCTGTCTGTCTGTCTCGCTCTCTGTCTGTCTCTGGCTCTCTCTCTCTCTCTGTCTCTGTCTCCCTCTTTCTGCCTGTCTCTCTGTCTGCCTCTCTCTCTCTGGACCTCTGTCCCTGCCACTTGCTGTATCCCTAGACTGACCAAGTTGTATGAATAGTTTGCTCCAGTGTTCTATATAATACAACAGCCATCTAACTACCACCTCCTGCTCTCGGTGAGTTACCATCATGCAGACTCTGGTCTGAGAAGGTCATGTTCAATCCTTCACATTGCATGATGTTTCTAAAGCGACTTCAGTATGGCTGCAAATCTTCTCTCAATACTGAATTTGTTCCAGTGGAGTCAATACCAAAACTACCAATGAGATGATAGAAAAACTAAAAATTGGTAAAGTAACAGAGGGCAGTCAGTCATGCACAGCAAGCCTCATAGCGAGAACAATAATTGACAAATCTAGTCTAATTGTGCAAATCTACCAATAAAACGTGACTTGTAACCATATTTATCATTCACTCTGTACTTCCCAGCACACCTTCCATTACAAAATAACAACAACTTGCATTTATATAGCACCTTTAACGCATTAAAAATGTCCCAAAGCACTTCACAGGAGCATGATCAGACAATATTGGACATCGAGCCACCTAAAGAAATATTCAAACAGGTGACCAAAAGCTCGGTCAAAGAGGTATGTTTTAAGGAGCGACTTAAAGGAGAAGAGAGCGGTAGAGAGGCGGAGAAGTTTAGGGAGGGAATTTCAGAGCAGCAGAAGGCACGGCTGTCAATAGTGAGCGAAGGAAATCGGGGTATGCAAGAGGCCAGAATTGGAGCAGCGCAGAGATCTCAGAGGGTTGTAAGGTTGGAGGAGGTTACAGAAATATAGCCGGAATTTTCTGTCCCTGTGCAGGTCGGGTGCAGGTGGTCGGCGCGGCGGGTCACAACCCCGTTGCTGCTTTCATCCCGCTGCAGAAAATTACTTTCCGATAATGGGGCCTATTAAGCCCGCCCTGCGCTTTACCCAGCCGAATTAAGTGTTGCGGGTCTGATGACGTCATCCATGACGTGTTTTCAGCCAGTATATTAAAAGGAGCTATGGCCACATTGCATTTGAAGGTTCATCTAGGAGTGTGCAGGCAGCACACTGGAGGTTTACATTGCTTCAAACAGTTGGAGAGATGGCTGCACAGAGGCAGGGGGCTGCACCCAGGTTCTCCGATGACTCCCTCCATATGCTTGTGGAGGGAGTCAGAGCACGCAGGGAGGTCCTCTTCCCTTCCAATGGGTGGAAGAGACCTCCGCAGGAGACAAAAAGAGCCTGGCTCCAAACTGCAGAGGAGACCACAAGCAGGGATATGTTCAGGAGGACCTGGGTGCAGTGCTGCAAACGTTTCAATAATCTCCTTAGATCTGGAAAGTGCAAAGCCACACTCAATGTTATCCTGCTGTGCCTCTCATCACATCCCCATCACTCTGCTTCCCAACCCTACTCCTGCATATCCTTACTCGCACCAATATACCTTGCACATCCACCCATCCCTCTCCCTCTATCTACATTATCACATCCCCATCTTACTAGCCACCCCTCACACTTACCCTCATCCTAATGCAATCATACCAACTAACAACACACAAGGAGGCCACTTGGCATTGCCACCTCACTTCATCATAGTCACCCTATAAAGATGTAACCCATCCATTCCTTACACTCATTCCATAACTCTCACTCAACCTTCTCTTCTTTCCCTCCTTGCAGGAGAAGAGAGTGCACAATGAGAGGGAGAGAACTGGAGGTGGGCCTCCAGCATTTGCCACCCTCACAACAGCAGAAGAGGCTGTGTCGGAAGTCTCGGGAGTGGCCAAGCAGCTGGAGGTGGGAGACGGAGAGAAGAGGATATCTCAGCAACCTGGTGACAGAATTACATATCATACAGCTGCATGACGTACATCAGTCACTCATATGAAGACTGATGTCATCAGCCACTGAATGGTCATCATGTGCATAATGGTATGTATACCCATTCTTCATATGGCATATTTAACTCATCTCTTTACTCTCCCACAGCTCCATCAAGAGCTCCCCGCCCCCACCCCCCCCAACATTCTAGGAGGAAGAGCAAGATGACTCCTCAGAGGAGCCTCCAGCCACTGAGGGTCAAAGGACATGAGGGCACCCAGCACCAGTGCAGAGACGCACACCTCGGTGGGTCCCACACGAGATAGAGTAGTGTTGTCACCGGGTCCGCCACAAGTCACAAGTGAGCAAAGGGAGATGGTGGAGACAGGGACAGCAGTGGAGACTCCTCGCCGGAGGGTGCAGGACGCTCCCAGCTCTGCTCAGCTGTATGAAAACGCTGAGCCTCTGGGGCCATCCAGAAAGAGGGCAATCCTAGAGGTGCAGAAAGAAGTGCAGGAAGCTCTGACAAGTTTTGCGAGCATGTTGTCTGCAAATGCTCAGAGAATGGAGGAGTCCATCTCCAAAATGAGCATCACCGTGTCGCAGACGATAGCGACTGTAGGCTCTTCCATAGATAGGATGGCCACCTGCATGGAGTAGCTGATGTGTCACTCACAGGAGCACATGCCAGCTATGGAGAATAGATGGCTAACTATAGAAACATTGAAACACAGAAGATAGGAGCAGGAGTAGGCCATTCAGCCCCTCGAGCCTGCTCCGCCATTCAATGCGATCATGGCTGATCATCCAAATTCAGTACCCTGTTCCTGCTTTCTCCCCATATCCCTTGATCCCCTTAGCCTTAAGAAATATATTTAACTCCTTCTTGAATATATTTATTGAATTGGCCTCAACTGTCTTCTGTGGTAGAGAATTCCACAAGTTCACCACTCTCTGGGTGAAGAAATTCCTCCTCATCTCAGTCCTAAATGGCTTACCCCTTATCCTTAGACTGTGACCACTGGTTCTGGACTCCCCCGCCATTGGGAATAGCCTTCCTGCATCTAGTCTGTCTAGTCCTGTTAGAATTTTATAAGTTTCAATGAGATCCCCTCTCATTCTTCTAAACTCTAGCGAATATAAGCCTAATCGACCCAATCTCTCTTCGTAAGTCATTCCTGCCATCCCAGGTATCAGTCTGGTGAATCTTCGCTGCACTCCCTCCATGGCAAGAACATCCTTCCTCAGATAAGGTGACCAAAGCTGCACACAATACTCAAGGTGTGGTCTCACCAAGGCCCTGTACAACTGCAGCAAGACATCCTTGGCCTGTACTCGAATCCTCTCACTATGAAGGCCAGCATATCATTTGCCTTCTTAACTGCCTACTGCACCTGCATACTTACCTTCAGTGACTGGTGCACAAGGACACCCAGGTCTCGTTGCACTTCCCCTTTTCCCAATCTATTGCTGTTCAGATAATAATCTGCCTTCCTGTTTTTGCCACCAAAGTGGATAACCTCGCATTTATCCACAGTATACTGCATTTGCCATGCATCTGCCCAATTGCCCAACCTGTCCAAATCGTACTGGAGTTTCTCTGCATCCTCCTCACAGCACACATGCCCACCAGCTTTGTGTCATCTGCAAACTTGGAGATATTACATCTAGTTCCCTCGTCTAGATCATTAATATATATATTGTGAATAGCTGGGGTCCTAGCACTGATCCCTGCGGTACCCCACTAGTCACTGCCTGCCACTCGGAAAAAGACCCGTTTATTCCAACTCTTTGCTTCCTGTCTGCCAACCAGTTTTCTATCCAAGTCAGTACCTTACCCCCAATCCCATGTGTTTAACATTGCACGCTAGCCTCTTAGCGGGACCTTATCGAAAGCCCTCTGAAAGTCCAAATACACCACATCCACTGGTTCTCCCTTATCTATTCTACCAGTTACATCCTCAAAAAATTCCAGTAGATTAGTCAAGCATGATTTACCTTTTGTAAATCCATGTTGACTTTGTCCGATCCTGTCACTATTTTCCAAGTGCTCTGCTATTACATCTTTTATAATGGACTCTAGCATTTTCCCCACTACCAATGTCAGGCTTACCGGTCTATAATTCCCTGTTTTTTCTCTACCACCTTTTTTAAATAGTGGGGTTACATTAGCTACCCTCCAATCCATAGGAACTGTTCCAGAGTCTATAGAATTTTGGAAGATGACCAGCAATACATCTACTATTTCTAGGGCCACTTCCTTAAGTACCCTAGGATGTAGATTATCAGGCCCATGGGATTTATCGGCCTTCAATCCTGTCAATTTCCCTAACACCATTTCCCTACAAATACTGATTTCATTCAGTTCCTCCCTCTCATTAGACCCTATGTTCCCTGACATCTCTGGGAGTTTATTTGTGTCCTCCTTTGTGAAGGCAGAACCAAAGTATGTATTTAATTGGTCTGCCATGTCTTTGTTCCCAATTATAAATTCCCCTGATTCTGACTGCAAGGGACCTACACTTGACTCCACCAATCTTTTTCTCTTCACATATCTATATAAGCTTTGACAGTCAGTTTTTATGTTCCCTGAAAGCTTATTCTCATACTCTATTTTCCCCCTCTTAATTAATCCCTTTGTCCTCCTTTGCTGAATCCTAAACTGCTCCCAATCCTCAGGTTTGCTGCTTTTTCTGGCCAATTTATGTCCTCTCTTTGGATCTTATGTTATCCCTAATTTCCCTTGTTAGCCAATGCTGAGTCACCTTTTTTATTTTATTTTTATGCCAAACAGGGATGAACAAATTCTGTAGTTCATCCATGCGGTCTTTAAATGTTTGCCATTGCCTATTCACCATCAACCCTTTA
Organism: Somniosus microcephalus; assembly: GCF_052327205.1. Lineage (NCBI taxonomy): Eukaryota > Metazoa > Chordata > Chondrichthyes > Squaliformes > Somniosidae > Somniosus > Somniosus microcephalus. Next base: position 42,599,123 of record NC_140995.1, on the reverse strand, counting down.
AGTAACATTTCCCAATCCATCCTAGCCAACTCGCGCCTCATACCATCATAGTTTCCTTTATTTAAATTCAGTACCCAAGTCTCTTCTCTGAATCAACTACTTTAATCTCCATCTTAATTAAGAATTCTATTATATTATGATCACTCCTCCCCAAGGGGCCTCATACAACAAGATTGCTAATTAATCCTTTCTCATTACATAATACCCAGTCTAAGATGGCCTGATCTCTAGTTGGTTCCTTGACATATTGGTCCAGGAAACCATCCCGTATACACTCTAGGAATTCCTCTTCCACATTATTGTTACTAATTTGGTTAGACCAATCGATATGTAGATTAAAGTCACCCATGATAACTGCTGTGCCCTTCTCTAATTTCCCGTTTAATGCCATCCCCATTAAACCTCAGCATTACTGTTTGTGGGTCTGTATACCATTCCCACTAACGTTTTCTGCCCCTTGGTATTTCTCAGCTCTACCCATACAGATTCCACATCATCAGAGCTAATATCCTTCCTTACTATTGTGTTAATCTCCTCTTTAACCAGCAATGCTACCCCACTGCCTTTTGCTTTTTGCCTGTCCTTCCTCAATATTGAATACCGCTGGATGTTGAATTCCCAGCCTTTGTCACCCTGGAGCCATGTCTCCATAATCCCAATTATATCATATCCGTTTACATCTATTTGCGCAGCTAATTCATTCACCTTATTACAAATGTTCCTCGCATAAAGACACAAAGCCTTCAGGCTTGTTTTTTTAACACTCTTAGACCTTTTAGATTTATTGTTTACTGCAGCCATGTTTCATTTACACCCTTGATTTCTCTAACTTCCACTTTTGCTTTTCTCCTTCCTGTCTTTTGCTGCTATCCTTGCTTCCCTTTCCTCTGTCTCCCTGCACAGGTTCCCAACCCCCTGCCATTTTAGTTTAAACCCTCCCCAACAGCACTAGGAAACAATCCCCCTAGGACATCAGACCTGGTCCTGCCCAGGTGCAAACCATCCAGTTTGTACTGGTCCCACCTCCCCCAGAACTGGTTCCAATGTCCCAAGAATTTGAATCTTACCCCCTTGCACCATTCTTCTAGCCACATATTCATCTGAAATATCCTTCTATTTCTACTCTGACCAGCATGTGGCACTGGCAGCAATCCTGAGATTACTACATTTTGAGGACCTATTTTTTAATTTACCTCCAAACTCCCTATATTCAGCTTTTAGGACCTCATCCCATTTTTTACCTCTATCGTTGGTACCTATATGCACCACGGCAACTGGCTGTTCACCCTCCCCCTCCAGAATGCCCTGCAGCTGCTCTGAGACATCCTTGACCCTTGCACCAGGGTGGCAACATACCATCCTGGAGTCTCATATGCGGCAGCAGAAACGCCTATCTATTCCCCTTATAATAGAATCCCCTATCACTATAGCTCTCCCGCTCTTTTTCCATGGTGCCAGGAAGTTGGTTGCTGCTGCCTCCCCCAATAAGCCATCCTCCCCAACAATATCCAAAGTGGTATATCTTCTTGAGAGGGGGATGGCCACAGGGGACCCCTGCATTACCTGCCTGCGCCTACTACTCTGTCTGGCGGTCACCCATTCCCTTCCTGCCTGTGCAGCCTTTACCTGCAGTGTGACCAACAGATTAAACGTGATATCCACGACGTCCTCAGCATTGCGAATGCTCCAGTATGTATCCATTTGCAGCTCCAGCGCTGCAATGCGGTTTGCCAGTAGCTGCAGCTAGATACACTTCCCGCACACATGGTCGTCAGGGACACAGGAAGTGTCCCTGATTTCCCACATAGTGCAGGAGGAGCATGCTACGGGACCAAGCTTTGCTGCCATGACTTACCCTTTAATTAATTTAAATTAAATCAATACCACCAATTATACTACAATTAAATGATATGCTCAAGGGCTCTTGTTTCCTAGCACTCCCCGCTACACAACAGCGACCTCAGAAACTATAACCACAAAATTAAGACCTTCTAAATTTTATAAACTATGAACCTTAACTGTCAAACTATAGAGTAGTATAAGTACTCACCCAATCAGCTGCTTCCTGCTGCCCACGTCACGTTTTGAATTGTGACGTGGCTCTGGAATGCCACCGGTCTGCAAGTTTGGTAAGCCTCTGTAAAAAAGCCCGTGAAAGTGAGGTTAAATACTCACTGAACCTCCGCTCTCACCACTTCCGACAATGGCCTGTGGAGCATAGATGGCAGAGGCTCATAAACCTCCTGTCTAGGAGGGATGTCAGTGTAGACATGGATCCTCAAGGCCCCACCGATGTGCAGCAAGGTGCTCTCCAGCTCCTTGCTAGCAGGGAAGTGTGGGTGGCCCATGAGAGGGATGATGGTGAGAGGGGAGATAGAAGTGTGGGCTCCTCGCAAAGCGCTTACTCTTCTCCCCCATTGCCACCCCCACAGTCAGAGCCCCAGATGGCTTTTCGGATCGCAGTGGCCGAGTCTGACCCTACATAGTCGCAAGAGGAGCAGACTTTGGTGGGGTCCTCACAGGCTCCAGAACCCAGAGGACATCTACTAAGAATGTCTAAGCAGTTGCAGCAGGGAAGTGAGCAGGCTGCCTCTACCTCTGCTGAAGCCATAGGGGTAGCACCTCGTAGAAGCACACGGAAGAGAAAGATGACACACAAGTAGATTTACAAGGGTAGCCACTTGGGTGTTTTAGTCAATGTTAATGGCAAGATTCCGTTAATGTATTGTCAACCATTAAAATCTTTATTTTCACCACTTTCCTGTCTTGGACACATTTATGTGCACCTTTGGAAGTGGCTTAGTGAGTTGCAGTGAATGGTGAGACATAACGGAACCTCCAGCAGTGGTGGTCAGTGTGAAAGGAACAGCTTGGTTATTGTAGGGATCCTTTATGGTGTTGCTGTGGGGTGGTGCCAACCTGGCACAGCATGTGGCAGTCATATGGTGTATAGCATAAAGTTAAGTAAATCTGGACATGATGAGGCCATCCCTGGCCTCCCAGGTAGCAATGTACTCGGGTGCTAATGCAGCATCAGGTGATCGCGGAGAAGGTTGGTGTTGTTGTTGGTGCTGCTGGTATGCCTGGTGCTGCTGGTATTGAGGCTCATCGTGGTCCAATTCTGAGGACCAAAGTGAGACAGTATAAACAGCACCCATGCTGATGGAATAGATAACAGGTCAAGAAGAGTTGGCAGAAGCAATCTGTCAATGGTGAGAGAGGTTCTTCCAATGAGGTGACACTGGATGGAGACTTTGCTGGAAATATTTGCAGCCTGCCGAAAGTTAAATATGTTCTGGCAATGTAGTCAGCAACAGCTTCTGCCTGAGGAAAGTGACCAGCTGTGAGGTCGGAACTTTTATAGTACATTTGATGCTGTCAAGTAATCAGCTGGAGCAGTGGGCACTCAACTCCCACCTCAAGTTGTCAGACGTGGTTCCCGAGCTGCGTGAATCCCGTGGCCATGCAGGGAAATTTGAAATGTATGGGGGTAAAAAGGCTCCGAAGTGTCTGACAACAAGCTTACAATGATTTCAATTAGGTTGCCCGCCTCTGCCAGTCGGGTCGCTGCTGCACCGGCAAATGCGCCCGAGGGAAAGGCGCATGGGGGCGGGATGATGGCAGGTTCCTGACCAGTGTTGAATCCGTGAATGTTAATGTATGGTATTCTTCAATAAATCGACAGAGACTGCAGAGGAACAATTAACAGGTGTTTACTGGATGCAGGTTACTCAAAAACTAAAGTACAGATCCCTACTCAGGGTTTATATACTGGTGTGGTCACTACCGGTACTACAGTATACAGAAACTGTAAAAAGTAGTTCTTCCCTTAAAGGTACATACACTACAATTCCTCCCCTTTTAGATTAACAGTACCATAACATTCATTTAACAATTAACACTTTTAACATGTAACATTAACGGCAAATAGTCCATTTATAAATTCATTCTTTGGGGCGGCTCCCTGATCCTTTCTGGATAGCGCCTTTCCTGAGTGTCTTGCTCTTGGTGCGGAGGCGATTCTGGCCCCCTGTCGGCGGTTGGTTCATCAGCTTCCGATGCTACTGTTTCTGGGGTAGATGCTACCGGTATGTTGGGTTCATCATCAGGTACGCGAGACCTGGGGTGGACTCTTTCCTGTGACTCGAGGATCTGGTTGACATGGCGTCTCACGATGTTCTCCCCAACATCCACGGTGTACATTAGTGGCCCCTGCCATGTGCATATTGTTCCTGGTTGCCATTTCTCTGTTCGGTAGTCACGAGCCAAGACTGGTTGCCCTACATTGAAGCTCCTTGTCGGCTTCTCATTGATGTGCTGGAATTGCTTATTCTCAACATCTCTTCGTACATTTGGTTTGAGCAAATCCAGACGAGATCTCAACCTTTGGTTAAAGAACATCATGGCCGGGGTCTGGTTGGTGATTGTATGTGTCGCATTTCTGTAGGCTAACAGGAAATTGTCCACCTTATGCTGCAGTGGAATGTCGTCATCGCACATGGCCCTTACTGCTTTTTTAAAGGTTTGTACAAACCTCTCAGCCAATCCATTGGTGGCTGGATGATACGGAGCGGAGGTGTAATGCCTTACCCCATTCCTTTTCATAAATGTTCGAAACTCTTCGGACACAAACTGTGGTCCATTATCAGAGCAGATCTGCTCTGGCAAACCGTTTCTGGCAAATATGGTCCGTAGGACTGCAATCGTTTTCTCTGTAGTGGTTGAAGACATCTTTATCACCTCAGGCCACTTTGAATGAGCATCCACTGCTATTAAGAACAGTGAGTCCATGAATGGACCAGCGAAATCAATGTGCACCTGTTGCCATGGAGAGGAGGGCCACTCCCATGGGTGTAGAGGGGCATGTGGTGGTGCATTTTGGACCTTCTGGCATCCTGAGCAGCTCTTTGTCAGGTCCTCGATTTGCTGATCGATCCCCGGCCACCACACATAAGCCCTAGCAAGGCTTTTCATTTTCACCCCTCCCAGATGGCCTTCGTGAAGCTCATTGAGCACTCTCTCCCTTAACTTGGGTGGAATTACCACTCGGGATCCACACATCAAGGTCCCCTGGCATACTGACAGCTGTTCTCTTCTGGATGAGAATGCTGGCAACAGTGAGTCGCCATGTGCTGGCCATCCCTTCACCGTCAAATCATATACCCGAGACAGTGTCGGGTCATTTCGGGTCTCCTTCTCTATACCAGCGTTAGTTACTGGCAAGCGTTCAATTATAGTCGAATGAAATATTTCGACAGGATCCACTGCTGGTGCTTCCTCCGCAGTAGGCAGTGGCAGGCGTGATAGCCCATCAGCGTTTCCATGCTGTTTCCTACCCTTATACTCGATATCATATTGGTGCGCCCCTAGAAAAAGGGACCATCTTTGTAACCATTGCGCAGTCATCACCGGAACGCCCTTCTTTGGGTTAAAGATGGAGACAAGTGGTTGGTGGTCAGTCAGCAAGGTGAACTTCTGCCCGTGCAGATAGTGGTTGAACTTTTTCACTCCCCACACTAGGCTGAGGGCCTCCCTGTCAATCTGGGCGTAGTTACGCTCGGCTGAGGTTAGTGACCGAGACGCAAAGGCTACTGGCCTCTCCGAGCCGTCCGGGAATTTGTGCGACAGCACCGCTCCAATGCCATAGGGTGATGCATCACACGCCAGCCGAATTGGTAGTGCTGGGTTGAAATGAGCCAACACCTCTTTTGATGTGATCAATTCTTTGCACTTCTGGAAAGCTCGTTTACATTCGTCATTCCACTTCCATGGTACCCCCGTTTGCAGTAGGGTGTTCAGTGGGTGTAGAACTGTAGACAAATTCGGCAAGAACTTATGGTAGTAGTTCACCAGCCCAAGGAACGACCTCAGTTGTGACACATTTTCCGGTGCTGGAGCCTTGACTACTGCCTCAGTCTTTTCAGTGGACTTATGTAACCCCTCTTCATCAATAACGTGGCCACAATCCGAGATCTGCTTCTGGAAAAACTCGCATTCGTGGCGATTAGCTCGGAGCCCATAATCCTTCAATCTAGTGAGCACCTGCTCCAGGTTGGCGAGGTGATCACTGTCATTTTCGCCCGTGACCAGGATGTCGTCCAAATAACACTGGGTCCCTGGAATCCCTTGCAGGAGTTGATCCATTGCCCTTTGCCAAATAGCCGGAGCTGATGCTACCCCGAACAGCAACCCCTTGTATTGGTAGAGACCTTTATGAGTGTTGATCGTGAGGTACTGTTTCGAGGCTTCTTCTACCTCCATTTGCAGGTACGCCTGGGCCAGATCAATCTTAGTGAAGCGTTTCCCTCCAGATAGCGAGGCGAAAATATCTTCAATCCGCGGAAGCGGATATTGTACCTTCTTTGGTTCCCCAGGCGTATTACTCAATGACCTCTTCATTACAGGAATGATGGGTGTGGCCCACTCGCTCCAGTCCACTTTGGATAGCACTCCTGAACGTTCCAAACCTTCCAGCTCTGCTTCGACGGCTGGGCGGATTGCATAAGGTACCGGTCTGGCCTTAAAAAAAACTTTGGGCTTGCATTTTCCTCTATTTTGATCATTGCTGTTATGCCTTTTAGTGTTCTGAGTCCCTCCTGGAACACTTCTTGTGCGTCAGTTAGCATTTTTGACAGTCGTCCCGGTGTGACGTCGTCATCCTTTTTGGCATCTACAGTCAGTGCTTGTATGGAATGCCAATCTAGCTGTATCTTCCGGATCCATTCACGCCCTAGAAGTGGCGGTCCTCCATCTGGCAATACATATATGTCCATTTTTGGTGTTTCCTTGCCGTTGTATATCACGTTCACCCTTATTTTTCCTTTGGGGTAGACTTTTTGCCCCGTGTATGTCTTCAAGACAATCTCTGTATCTCTCAAGGGTATATGTGAGAATAGCCGCTTGTAGTCCCTTTGGTTTATGACTGTTAGTGCTGATCCTGTGTCCAATTCCATTTTCACTTGGACTCCGTCTATCTTGAGCGTGACCCAGATAGTTTGGTGATCCTCCATTTTGATTACATGATGTAGTTTCAGACAACCCAGCTCCTTGCTTCCGGAGTCTGTATCACTTTTCTGTTCATCTGAACTACTCTCCGTCACCTTATGTACCTTTTTGTACTTCTCCTGTGGAGATTTCTTGCTGCTGGTTTTCTTTCCTGACCTGCAGACACTTGCTCTGTGTCCTACTTTTCCACACTGAATGCACACTTGGTCCTTGAACCAACAGTCCTTGTGGTCGTGTGTTGTTTTGCTGCAGCGATAACACTTCACTGTTCCATATGACATTTCATTTGTGCCATATTATTGCGATCTCCGTTGTATCTCTGCAGCGCCCCGTGCGGCTGCTTCATGTGATACTGCCATGCTGAAAGCCTTGTCCAGCGTAAGATCCTTTTCTGATAGAAGCCATTTCTGGGTTCCTTCACTTTGAAGCCCACACACATACTTGTCCCTTAAAGTATCTGCTAGTCCCGTTCCAAACTGGCAGTGTTTCGATAGTTTGCGCAGTTCCGTTAAATACTCAGCATTACTTTCGTCTTTATGCTGGTTCTTTTTGTGAAACTTAAATCTTTCGGCTATCAGCAGCGGTGTGGGGTTTAAGTGGTCCTGTAGGATTGCCACTATGTTTTCAAAATCCTTTTCCACTGGCTTCTCTGGGGTTATTAGGTTTCGCAGTAAGCCGCATGTTTTTGCACCCATGGAATCCAACAATACCAGTGCTTTCCTGGCATCTGGCACTTCATTCGCCTTGCAGTACACTTCTACACATTCTATATATGTTGCCCAATCTTCGACTTCATTGTCGAACGCTGTGACACTGCCACTCTTCTGCATTCTTGGGTGTGGTTAGACTGGCTAAAAATGGCGTCTCCCGCGCTTCTTTCCTCCTCCGCGGACGCTGCTCAGCCCTTGAAACCCCGGCCGTGCTCTGCGCGTTTTCCCTTCTCTCGTTGACGCCGCTCGGTCTTCAATCCCGGCTGCGCCCTGTGCGCTTCACCCTCTCTCTTACCCCATCGACGCTGCTCGGCCTTTTTGTGTGCCGTCGATCGGCTCCAGCCGCTGCCGTCCGGGAAGGGTCTGCGCCGTACCTGCTGCCAGCCCGCTGTACTGGATCGTCTCAACTGGGGAACCAAGCCCAGCTCTCCACAGCCTCCTCTGCGATGTTCAAGTGCTCTCCGGATGGTCGACGCCCGCACTGGTGGAATCGGCCGCCTTTTACAGAATTGCAGGTAGGTTCGAATCAACTCGTCGCCACTGTTGAATCCATGAATGTTAATGTATGGTATTCTTCAATAAATCGACAGAGACTGCAGAGGAACAATGAACAGGTTTTTACTGGATGCAGGTTACTCAAAAACTAAAGTACAGATCCCTACTCAGGGTTTATATACAGGTGTGGTCACTACCGGTGCTACAGTATACAGGAGCTGTAAAAAGTAGTTCTCCCCTTAAAGGTACATAACTACAACCAGCTCCCACTTTTTTCAAATTTCCCGCCCGACCTGCCTCCGATCGCGCCTGCATGGACCCCAGAAAATTCTGGCCATGGAGGGGCGAGGCCGTGAAGGGATTTGGAAAACGAGGAGAAGAATTCAGCAGATGAGAATGCTGTCTCTGCCTATTTCTTTCTATTTTTCACCCAGTGTCTTTTCACCACAGTAGGCTATTTTCAAGCTATCATTATAAAGGTGACTACCAAAGGTTAATAGCCATGTTTCTGCAGGCCCATTTAATGCTGGTTATTCTGGCCATTATCGCTTCATCTTGTCCCCCTGGTGGCCTTCTTGTCAGAGGAAGATGAAATTCAGCATTCATTATGAGTGTTCAACAAAATGATTTGGGTCGCAAATGGTCACGGTCAGTAAATCCATCTGTGGAGTCAGGCTTTGAACACTCTGTTTTTCAGAATGTTTTAGCAAGTGTCATTTTGCCACAGGCATTCAGCTATTTGCATTGCACACAATGGAGAAAATGTAAAATCAACGAGAGACGCATTTCTGGATGAACAGGCGAAGGGTATTGAAATGGCTTTGAACTCCATGCTTAAATGTAGCTGGTAGCTCATTTCTTATTAATGGACACGAATTGTGTAATGATAATGAACCCAGGTCACAAGCTTGTCCTTAAACAATAGGGATGACACATTACTAAACAGGAATTTAAGGATTAGAGAATTAATCTCGGTTTGATTGAATGTGTAAACCCTTAACAATCTGAGGCCTCATTGTTGAATACATCAGGGTTGAAAAGACGAGGAGTGATGTTGAGGTAAATCAGGAAGTAGTGATCAGAGATTTTCCAGACATTACAATGGCTACACTTCAAAGGGGGTGATCTAATTGAGGTGTTTAAGGTGATTGAAGGAGTTAATAGGGTAGATAGAGAGAAAGTATTTCCTCTGGTGGAGGGAGTCCAGAACAAGGGGCATAACTTTAAAATTAGAGCTGGGCCGTTCAGGCGTGATGTCAGAAAGCACTTCTTCACACAAGGGTCAGCTATGATTTCATTGAATGGCGGAACAGGCTCGAGGGGCTGAATGGCCTACACCTGTTCCTATGATCCTTTGTTTCTTCTGGGTGTGAAAAAATATTTTACTTTTTTTAAGTAAAAGAAAGATTATATAATTTGTTTACATGTATGAGCATCTGATAAAATTATTTTAATTTCTTTGGCTTTTTATTATGATGAGTAACCCTGCAGTCCATTGGCTGCCTGTCCCCTAAAAACATAGAAACATAGAAGATAGGAGCAGGAGTAGGCCATTCGGCCCCTCGAGCCTGCTCCGCCATTCAATGCGATCATGGCTGATCATCCAAACTCAGTACCCTGTCCCTGCCTTCTCCCCATATCCCTTGATCCCCTTAGCCTTAAGAGATATATCTAACTCCTTCTTGAACGCCTCCAATTAAAAATTTTCATCCTCATGTTCAAATCCCTCAGTGGCCTCGCCCTTCACTATCTCTGTAAACTCCTTCAGACCTCTGCGCTCCTCCAATTCTGGACTCTTAGGCATCTTGTGCAAAGATTGAACAGACTGGGGCCCTTTTCTCCAGAAAAGGGAAGGTCGAGGGGTGACCTGATAGAGGTCTTTAAGATTATGAAAAGGTTTGATAAGGTAGAAGCAGAGGATAATTTCAGCAAGTGCATGGGAACACCACCACTTCCAAGTTCCCTTCCCGTACACCATCCTGACTTGGGTATAAATCGTCGTTCCTTCATCGTCGCTGGGTCAAAATCCTGGAACTCCCTCCCTAACAGCACTGTTGGCTTACCTTCTCCACATGGACTGCAGCGGTTCAAGAAGGCGGCTCATCGTCACCTTCTCAAGGGCAGTTGGGGATGGGCAATAAATGCTGGCCTTGCTAGCGACGCTGAGAATGAATATTTAAAAAAAGGCACGTAAATAGAGCAATAAAATAGCCAAACTCTATAGTTACACTTCAATCACTCCCTTCAGTGTGCTTAAAAGCATTGTAAAACCAAATAAAGTTTAGACAGCTCTGAATTATGTACAGGCAGATTCTACAGTCTGTCATAGACCTAGTATATGCATGAATTTTCTTCCTTCAGTGCTTCAGATCAGCGCCAGAGGGACCATGAATTGCCATAAAGCCCTATCTTCATACTGCGTTCCCTTAGAGGACGGATTTAGGGAAGCTGGCTGGTCTAAATTGGGATGAGGCCCACACTTCAGGGACCTTGTTAAGATGCCTACCCTGGCTCAGTGGCCGCACTCTCACCTCTGACTCAGACGGTCATAGGTTTGAGTCCCACTCCAGAGAGTTCAGCACAAAATCTAGGCTGACATGCCAGTGCAGTGCTGAGGGAGTGCTGCACTGTCGGAGGTCCTGTCTTTCGGATGTGACGTTAAACGTCTGCCCGCACAGGTGGTTGTAAAAGATCCCATGGTGCTATTTCGAAGAAGAGCAGGGGAGTTATCCCTGGTGTCCTGGCCAATATTTATCCCTCAACCAACATCACTAAAAACAGATGATCTGGTCATTATTTTGTGGGAGCTTGCTGTGCGCAAACTGACTGCTGCGATTCCTACATTACAACAGTGACTACACTTCAAAAAGTACATCATTGGCTGTAAAGCACTTTGGGAGATCCTGAGGTCATGAAAGGTGCTGGCTTTCTTTTCTCTAAACCTCATACTCTTGTGGCTAGAAACCTGAAAATACAGCCGAATGTAACATGATCTCAGGGACACCTGTTGTACTGTATAACCAGGGATGGTTAGCACTGTGTGATTTGCAATTATCCACGTTTAGTTGTCTTTCTAATTTATTATAAAGTTTCAACACAGTTTATAGCACAAAAAATCCAGTAAAGTGCCAGGCATGCTCAATGAAGTGTATTAGCATGCACATATGCACCTTTTTATAATGCAGCTCTGCATGAAATAGTGTCTATAGTGGTGTTGGTATTCAGGTAAAGAGGGATAGGTAGCCTCAATTTAAGGATTATAACTAGATTGATGTGGTTGGGTAACTTCAGGATTAATTAAAATAATTAGTCAAACAAAATCCTTAGTGTGCATTTTCTTGCTTTTAAATGTGTGCAGTGACAGGACCGTAAAGAAGGCATTTTAGGGACAAGCAAATTGGTTTCTCTATTCTATTGCCAGGGGTCCAAATAACATCATTTATTTGTTGTATTTTTTTTCTTTTCTCTGACTCACATGATTGCGTGAAATAATTCTGAACAGAGAGATTAAATCTCTTTTTACGCGTTGTAAGTTGAATTGAGCATTGCACTCTGGCCGTGAATGGAAAGGAGAGGCTACGGAAAAATAGGAGCTGATGAGGTGAAGTGGAACAGTTGGTGGATATTTCACTAAAATAGTATTGATTTTGAAATGATCCCAGGGAGCAGACAGTGGCCTCGGGCTATCTGACTCGAAGGATCTTGGACCATCCGGTGGCAACACTTCCAACTCACTCTGCAGATGGGCAGGCCTCTTTGTCCTTGGACTATTAAACCATCCCTGAATACACAGTGTTAAAAGTAGAAGTGATATGTTTATAAAGCTGTATTTAAAAAAAGGCACATGGAATATAAATAGGCTAGAGTCCAGAAGCAAAAAGGCAAAGCTAAAACAATCATTAGATCGCAGTTAGAATTTCATAGACTTGCATAGAATTTTACAGCACAGAAACAGGTCATTGGCCCAACTTGTCCCTGCCGGTGTTTATGCTCTAAATGAGCCTCCCCCCCACCCTACTGTTAAGTCCGTGAATGATTGAGACACGGACTAGCAGGAGTGAAAACAAACTGATCTTTACTGGTGGAAGTTCATAACGAAACTAAACAACCGAGGCTCTCTAGCGCCTTTTAGACAGGGGTGGTCACTGCCGGTACTGCAGTCTGAGACCAGTTATTCTCTTAAAGGTACATACACAACAATTCCTCCCCTTTTAGATAAACAGTACATAACATTCATTTAACAATTAAATGATAACGAATTACAATCACAATTACTGTTACTAGATACAGTGGTTAAGTTTAAGCAATTATAAGTTCAGTCTTTGAGGAGGCTTCCTGATTCTGTCTGGATAACGCCTCTTTGGGGTAACAGGTTCTTCTGGCAATGTTGAGTCGGAATCAATGTCGTTGTTTGGTTCATCTGCTTCCAATATTACCGGTTCTGCGGTAGCTGCAATTGGAACGTCGATTTCATTACCAGGTGTATCAGATCGTGGAGTGGAGTTGATGTTTTCCAGTGAGTCTAGAATCTGGTCAGCATGGCGTCTTACAATGCTCTCCCCAACGTCCACGGTATACATGAGAGGTCCTTGTCGTGTACAAATCGTTCCTGGCTGCCATTTCTCAGTGCGGTAGTCCCGGGCCAAAACTGGTTGACCTATCTTAAAACTCCTGGTCGGCCTTTCATTCATATTCTGAAACTGCCTGTTCTCCACATCTCTTCGGACGTTTGGCTTAACCAAATCCAAGTGGCATCGTAGTCTTCGATTGAAGAACATCATGGCTGGAGTTTGGTTGGTAACCACATGTGTCGCATTCCGGTAGGCAAACAAGAAGTTGTCCACCTTGTGTTGTAGGGGTATATCTTCATTACACATTGCCTTGATAGCCTTCCTGAATGTTTGGACAAACCTCTCGGCCAATCCATTAGTGGCTGGATAATATGGTGCAGATGTGTAATGCTTAACACCATTGTTCTTTAAGAACCTCCGGAACTCTTCAGACACAAACTGTGGGCCATTGTCAGAGCAAATCTGTTCAGGCAGCCCATTCCTGGCGAATATGGTTCGTAAAACTGTGATAGTTTTTTCCGTGGTGGTTGAGGACATTTTTATTACCTCTGGCCACTTTGAATGTGCATCCACCGCAATTAAAAACATCGAGTCCATGAAGGGACCAGCAAAATCAATGTGCACCCTTTGCCATGGAAATGAGGGCCACTCCCATGGATGCAGAGGAGCTTGTGGTGGGGCGTTTTGGACCTTCTGGCATCCTGCACAGCTCTTGGTCATCTCTTCGATTTCTCTATCGATTCCCGGCCACCACACAAATGCTCTGGCTAAGCTCTTCATTTTTACCCCACCCAGATGACCCTCATGAAGCTCATTGAGCACTCTATCCGTCAACTTAGGTGGAATTACTACTCTGGATCCACACATCAAGGTTCCTCTGCACACTGACAGCTGTTCTCTTCTTGGCGAAAATGCTGGCAGCAGTGGTTCGCCATGTGCTGGCCATCCCTTCACCGTTAAATCATAGACCCGTGATAGTGTCAGGTCATTCCGTGTTTCCTTTTCTATGTTTGCATTCGTCACAGGGAGACATTCGACTATGGTCGAGTGGAATAACTCCATTGGATCCACTGCAAAGTCTTCTTCTTCCACCGTCGGCAACGGTAGACGTGACAATCCATCAGCATTTCCATGCTGTTTAGTTCCTTTGTACTCGATGTCATATTGGTGTGCCCCTAGGAAAAGGGACCATCTCTGCAGCCATTATGCTGTCATTATCGGTACGCCCTTCTGAGGGTTGAAAATGGAGACAAGAGGTCGATGATCGGTTAGTAGAGTAAATTTTTGACCGTGCAGATAGTGATTGAACTTCTTCACCCCCCACACTAGGCTGAGGGCCTCTCTGTCAATCTGGGCGTAGTTACGCTCGGCAGAAGTTAACGAGCGTGACGCAAAAGCTATCGGCCTCTCCAAACCATCAAGGAATTTATGTGACAGTACCGCCCCAATGCCGTAGGGAGACGCATCACACGTCAGCCTGATTGGCAGTGCTGGGTTGTAGTGAGCCAATACTTCCTTCGAAGTGATTAAGTCCTTACTCTTCTGAAAAGCACGTTTACAATCATCGCTCCATTTCCATGCTACACCCGTTCGCAGCAGGGCGTTCAGTGGGTGCAGAATTGTCGACAAATTCGGCAAAAGCTTATGATAGTAATTCACCAACCCGAGGAATGACCTCAGTTGCGACACATTTTCAGGCGCTGGGGCCTTAACAACCGCTTCAATTTTGTCAGGGGACTTATGTAACCCCTCTTCATCAATCACGTGGCCACAATACGATATCTGTTTCTTAAAAAATTCGCACTTGGGGCGGTTGGCTCGCAACCCATGTTCCCGTAGTCTAGTGAGCACCTGTTCTAGGTTGTTAAGGTGTTCACTGTCATCTTCACCTGTTACAAGGATGTCGTCCAAGTAACACTGAATCCCCGGAATCCCTTGCAGGACTTGTTCCATCGCTCTTTGCCATATCGCCGGAGCCGATGCTACTCCGAATACCAATCGATGATACTGGTAAAGACCTTTGTGAGTGTTTATCGTAAGATACTTCCTAGAGGACTCTTCAACCTCCATCTGCAAATATGCTTGTGCTCGGTCAATTTTTGTAAAACGCTTCCCTCCAGACAGCGAGGCGAAGATGTCTTCTATCCTTGGAAAAGGATATTGTACTGTGCGAAGGACAGGGTTCACTGTCACCTTGAAATCCCCACAGATGCGAATCTTCCTTGGCTCTCCGGACTTATTGCTTAACGTTTTCTTCATGACAGGAACAATGGGTGTCGCCCACTCGCTCCAGTTGACCTTAGACAACACGCCCGCCTTCTCCAGATTCTCCAGCTCTGCCTCGACGGCTGGGCGAATTGCATATGGTACCGGTCTTGCTTTGAAAAACTTGGGAACTGCATTCTCTTCTATTTTTAACGAGGCGGTTACGCCTTTAAGCGTGCCCGGTTCTTGTTGAAATACCTCTTTGGCGTTAGCTAAGATTGTTGACAATCGTCCAGGAGTGACGTCGTCATCTTTTTTACCGTCCACTGTCATTGCATGAATGGAATGCCAATCCAAGTTTATCTTCCTGATCCATTCCCGTCCCAATAACGGTGGTCCACCATTTGGCAGTATGTAGAGATACAATTTCCATATTTTCTTGCCATTGTATTCGACAGGCACCCTTATTTTTCCTCTGGGGTATACTTTTTGCCCCGTATACGTCGTCAAGACGATGGATGGCTCTCTCAAGCGTATGTGTGAAAATAGCCGCTCGTAGTCTCGTCGATTCATGACGGTTAGCGCTGATCCTGTATCCAATTCCATCTTAACTTGGGACCCTGCTATCGTGAGAGTGACCCAAATGGTTTGGTGATCCTCTTTTGCGATTACATTGTGAAGTTTGAGACAGCTTAGTCTCCTGTTTCCGGATTCACTATCGCTCATCTGGTCTTTGGAACTACTGTCCGTCATCTTTTGTACTTTCTTGTACGGTTCCTTAGTAGCCTTTTTGTTGTCGCTGGTCTTCTTCCCAGACCTACAAACTCGTGCAATGTGTCCAATCTTCCCGCATTGTCTGCATATTTTGTCTTTGGACCAGCAGTCCTTCTGGTCATGGTTAGTTCTGCCGCAGCAATAACGTTTTGCAAATCCCCGTGTCATTTCGTGGGTGCTGTATTCCTATGGTTTTTGTTGAATTTCTGCAGTTCCCCTGGCTGCTGCTTCATACAATACTGCCACGCTGAAAGCCTTATCTAGCGTCAGCACTTTTTCTGCGAGTAACTTCTCCTGTGGAATTTAAATCTTTCTGCTATCAACAGCGGTGCAGGGTTTAAGTGTTCCTGTAGAACAGCAACAATTTCGTTAAAACTTTTCGCCTTCGGTTTGGCTGGAGTAATCAGGTCCCACAATAGGCCATACGTTCTAGCGCCCATTAAGTTTAACAATATCGATGCCTTTTTCCCCTCTGCTATATCGTTTGCCTCGAAATATACCTCGACTCTTTCCACATACGTGGTCCAGTCCTCTAATGTATTATCAAAAGCAGTGATACAGCCAGTCTTCGGCATCTTGCAAATCTAAAATGGCGCCTCCCGCACTTTGCCTTCTTCTCCGATTTAACAAAATGGCGCCTCCCGCGCTTTGCCTTCTTCCCCGCTGTTGTTAGCGCTGCTTTCCACGGTTTCTTGCGCGTATTCTTTTTCTTTTATTATTTCCGCGTCGTGGAGCGGACCCTCTGGGACACTTCCCTCCCTCTTCTGAGGTCCGAACGCTGCCCAGCTTCGAAACACCGGCCGCGCCCTGTATGCTCCACCCTCTCTCTCTCTCCTTGCTTCCCGACTCGCTGCCCGGCCCCGTTGAAAGGCCACCCGATCGAGCTTCAGCCCGCCGCAGCCCAGGATGGATCAGAGCACTACCTGCCACCAGCCCGATTAGCTGGGAAACCACGGACCGAGGAACCCAGCCTGGCTCTGGAAAGTCGCTCCTGCAAAGCCTTGAACCCGATGATTGACGGTCGATGCCCGTTTCTTGAGTTTCAATGGACTCTTTTTTTCTGCTGGCTCCGACCTTCAACAACGTCGTCGGAGCTGCTGCTGAGTTGCAGGTAAGTTCATTTCTTCCTCGTCGCCAGTGTTAAGTCCGTGAATGATTGAGACACGGACTAGCAGGAGTGAAAACAAACTGATCTTTACTGGTGGAAGTTCATAACGAAACTAAACAACCGAGGCTCTCTAGCGCCTTTTATACAGGGGTGGTCACTGCCGGTACTGCAGTCTGAGACCAGTTATTCTCTTAGTGGTACATACACAACACCTACTTCATCTAACCCTATCAGCACAACATTCTATCCCTTTCTCCCTCATGTACTTAAATGCATCTATGCTATTCCCCTTAACTACTCCATGTGGTAGCAAGTTTCACATTCTCACCACTCTGTAAAAAATGTTTCTCCTGAATTCCCTATTGGGTTTATTAGTGACTGTCTTATATTCATGGCCCTGAGTTTTGATTCCCTCAGAAGTGGAAACACCTCTATGTTTACCTTCTGAAACTCCTTCATAATTTTAAAGACCTCTATCAGGTCACCTCTCAGCCTTCTCTTTTGTAAAGAGTCCCAGCCTGTTCAGTCTTTCCTGATGGGTATAACCTCAGTTCTGGTATCATCCTTGTAAATCTTTTTTGTCAGTGCCCCTTTACCCGTTTTATAATATGGAGGCCAGAACTGTGCACAGTACTCTACCTGTGGTTTCTGCTGGTAACTTAACAGTTCTGTACATCTGCATTTTGCTTTTGTAGGAGAACTCCCCTGCTCTTCCTCAAATAATGCCATGGGAACTTTATATCCACCTGAGAGGTTAGATGGGGCCTTGGTTTAACGTCGCATCCAAATGATGGCACCTCCGATAGTGCAGGACTAAGTCTACAAAAGTCAATTTTGCGTTGCCCCCTGCAGGAGCCCAATAGCCCTGTGTTATAAAAGTTGAGACAGTGGTGAATCTCAGTGCCACTCCTGGTGCATGACAGGAGGTTGACTGTCCGTTCAGATCTTCATAGTGGTACACCTCATGCGGGACAGGCTCCCTGGTGAGACAGAACCACCTCATATTCCTGCCATGCCGGGATAGCTGACTCTGTTACAACAGACTTGCTGACTGAGTAATCATGTACTGCTAGGCCACTGCTCCTCCTCCTGCTCTACTACAACATGCCTGTCAATAGGTGCTCCATCCAAGCTCTTGGTCAGAAAACATCATCTGTACTGTTCGCTTTCTTTGTAGTTGTGGTGCCATTTTACTTTAACTCCTTGGTCATCTGGTATTTAGGATATGGCACTATCTGTGCTGCAGGTGGGATTCAATTCCTAGTCAGGGACATGATGGGCCGAATGGCCACCTTCCATGTCCTAAACTCCTTTGGTTCAATGGTTTACCATTGCCAGTTGTAACTAGGAATAGAACTTGGCTGAATCTAGTGGCACCACTATTCCCGGCCAGAATGGAATTGATTGGGTAATTCCCCTGTCAATCATACCTGGAGACCGCACTGCTGTAAGTGTCTGGGATTGATTTTATGCACACCATTTATATTATGTAACCTTCTTCCACTCTGCATTTCACTGGAGAAATAATCCTGCTTTTATCGGTAGATGTTACTGTAATTTCAGTCATGAGTTCTGTTTGCTGTAGTTCACAGAAAATCTGTTTAAATAGACTCTGTAGTCTGTTTGCTGTAGTATGCTGTTTGAATAGACTTTGCTGTAAAATAGACGGTTTGCTGTGAGTCCTGCCGCAAGTCCCGCCACAAGTCCCGCCCCATCTCCAACTCATTGTCTGACACAGTGGTGTCAATCCTCACTTCAATAAAAAATTCACTTTTTGACTTGATTGCGAGGCTGCAGAAAGCTGAGTGAGTTCATTACAAATTTTGTTAATGAGTCTTTAACAAGCAGAAATCATCCATTTCTTAAACCTTTGGCTGACATTCATTAAAGCAGGAGTACTAATTCTCGGAGCAGTGCTAAACACAGATGAATCCAATTGACACTACACTGTTTCTCACTCATATCTTCCAGATTTACGAAACGTACCAAAGACAGGACCAAGCTCCCAGAGCATTCCAGATAAAGGGAGAGCCTGGTTTACAGGCCCATGATTTTCCGTCAATTAAAATGAAACATTAAAATCAAATCTAGCTCTTTTTGAATGCTCCGTACAGGCAACTGACGGTTTTAAACATAATTACTTTTTTTTTGCAGGACGCACTACATGGTGTGATCATTAGTCTTGAAGTTTGAATGTGCGAGATAGATAACAACCTTTTGTATACGGCCTTTAAAACCTGCCGACTGATCATTATGCACCAGCAAAGAGACCATTGGAAGCTTGTCACCATTGACATTATCATTATATGCAGACGACTACAGCTCAAAGGTCTGAAGTTAATCAACAGCAGAAATGGCAAGGCGAATGTAGAATGATCATAGCTAGGAGCTACTTCCTCCCCCCCCACCCCAAGTATCCTGCTGCATTTTGTGATGTGACATATTTCGACACATGCAGCACTGTTTGTGGCATTTGTTTTTGCCGCATTGGCACATCCTGTTTAGGCAGTGAGTAAGCCAAGTTGCTGCCTGATACTCTTTTCAAAATGTATGAATTCCTTGGCCTGGTTCGTAATGCTCTGAAGCAGCTTCAACAGTGGCTGCTACATTTGGTTAGTGGTACTGATTTTACAGTCCTGATCAGAGCTTCTGACACCATTTCCACTCCCCCATCAATACCGCTTACTTCCATCTCCATAACATCGCTGGTTCCCGCCGCTTCCTCAGCTCATCTGCTACTGAAACCGTCAGCCATGCCTTCATCACCTCAGACTCAACTATTCCAATGATCTCCTGGCCTCCCACCTTCTACCCTCATCCAAAACTCTGCTGCCTGTATCCTAACTCGCACCAAGTCCCATTCACTCATCACCTCTGTGCTCACTGACCGACATTGGCTCCCGGTCTGGCGATGCTTCAATTTTAAAATTCTCATCCCTGTCTTCAAATCCTTCCTTGACCTCATCCCTCTCTATCTCTCTAACCTCCTCCAGCCCTACAATCCTCCAAGATCTCTGCGCTCCTCCAACTCCGGCCTTTTGCACATCCACAGTTTTCATCGCTTCACCACGGGTGGCGACCGTGCCTTCAGCTGCCTAGGCCCTAACCTCTGGAATTCCCTCCCTAAACCTAGCCACCTCTCTCTCCTCCTTTAAACCTACTTCTCTAACTAAGCTTTTGGTCACCTGTCCTAATGTCTCCTTCTGTGGCTCGGTGTCAAATTTTGTTTGATAATCGCTCCTGCCCAGTGCCTTGGGATGTTTTACCATGTTAAAGGAGCTATATAAATGCAAGTTGTTGTTGTATCAATGGAACTAGCACAATCCTATTAGGGAAGGAAGATTTACAGATGTCACATTAGTTTATAGATTGGTCTGACGTGCAGTGATTTTGCCAACTCAAATTTAATAAGCTAATGTTGTATGACTTGTGTGAGAAGTCCAAACAGGATTCATAATGTCAGACTCATGCCAATTATGGACCAGAGGGGGCCAGTAAAGTTGCGTGTAATGCTCATTATCAATTCTTTGGGCACCTTTCTGACCCTCTATGTATCAGTTAGTCAATTTATGTCCAAACGCTTTTCTCAAATAGCCCTTTGAGTTGCTCTGGTCACCTTACTCTATCAATGCTGGAAATATAAAGCAGGGTTCTCTTTCATCATTCGAAAGTGAAAGAAATGAGCTTGTATTTTTATTGCTCCTTGCACGACCTCAGAATGTCCCAAAGCGCTTCACAGCCAATGAAGTACTTTTGAAATGCAGTCACAGATTTTGAAAAGGATTAGTTTAACTTATTAAATCAATCATAGAATTGCTAGGCAATAAAAGACCAAGGGGGCTAAATTCGGTTGATTTGCACCTCCTGTTAGCGTCCTAAGAGGGCGCAAATCAACTCTTGCCTGGGCGCAGCGCCACTAACGCCTCCCGCGACATTCAGCCATCGCCGTGCGCAGTGCCCCAGCTGTAATATTGGGTGGCGCCCACCGACTTACTGCCAGACACTCTGTCCGCAGGGGTCAGGGGGACCTACCTGTGGCCGGGGTGGCACTAGTTAAAAGGGAGGTGGCGGGCGGCCATTTTTGTTGCTGGCTGCCTGCCAGCACCTGCCCCAGTTGCTGTTTCCGGCCCCCATGAAGCGCCCCCCCCCCCCCGCCGCAGGGTGTCGACTGCTCTCCGTGAGCCCGGCACTCCTCTTGAGTGCCGGGCTCGTTTGCCGGCACTCTCGATCCCTGGTGGCCCAGCTGGGTGCCAGGACACGCTGCGCCAGGACCCTCCCCTTTAATAAGGGGAGGAAGGCCTGCAGTCCCGCGGCGCGATGTGCCGCAGCGCATGGTGCTGCGGCACGTAGCACCGCGATATTGGCTCGCAGCGCCCCAAGAGGGACGCGGGTCGTTTCCAGTAGCGCCCCTCATCCCTCTCGGGGCGCTACCTGGGAAAATCGGCCGCGGGGGCACTAACTTTTTCGGGGCGCTACACCAAGGCTCATTTAGTTCGCCTTCTACCATTATGGTAATCACATGATACAATGATAATGGAGTTGTTGACTAATCATACCAATCAATCTCTATCAATTATTCTACAACAGACCCCGATATGAGGCGAGGAAAACCCCAGTGTTGGAGAACTTCGGAAACCATAGGTCAAGAGTCACGTTTTTCCTCCCAAGCACGCTACACTTACCACATGTCAGGTCTCAAATTACTGATCTACAGTTATTCTCTGAAAGAAATCTATCTAATCAGCACCACATAGTTTATTAGATCATCATATATGGGGGTACTTGTAACCTAACCCACCCAGTAGGAACCACTCAGTTGCCGGCTTTGCACCCCACCCGATTTTACGGCCCATTGAAGCCAATGTCAAGGACGTACAGAACTATGACTCACCTGTGACATTGATCTGAAGCATGAAATCTAAAAACATCTAGAGCAAAAAAGGGTAACAGAAACCCAAAACTGTAACAGTCCTAATGCATAATGTAAAAAGGAAAGGATTAGCGAAAGTAAATGTGGGTCCGTTACCGGCTGAGACAGGAGAAATTATAATGGGAAATAAGGAAATAGAAACATAGAAACATAGAAGATAGGAGCAGGAGTAGGCCATTCGGCCCCTCGAGCCTGCTCCGCCATTCAATGCGATCATGGCTGATCATCCAAATTCAGTACCCGGTTCCTGCTTTCTCCCCATACCCCTTGATCCCTTTAGCCTTAAGAAATATATCCAACTCCTTCTTGAATATATTTAATGAATTGGCCTCCACCGCCTTCTGTGGCAGAGAATTCCACAGGTTCACCACTCTCTGGGTGAAGAAATTCCTCCTCATTTCTGTCCTAAATGGCCTACCCTTTATCCTTAGACTGTGTCCCCTGATTCTGGACTCCCCGACCATCGGGAACATCCTTCCTGCATCTAGTCTGTCCAGTCCTGTCACAATTTTATAAGTTTCAATGAGATCACCTCTCATTCTTCTAAACTCCAGCGAGTACAAGTCCAATCGACCCAATCTCTCCTCATACGTCATTCCTGCCATCCCAGGTATCAGCCTGGTGAATCTTCACTGAACTCCTTCCATGGCAAGAACATCCTTCCTCAGATAAGGCGACCAAAACTGCACACAATACTCAAGATGTGGTCTCACCAAGGCCCTGTACAACTGCAGCAAGGCATTCTTGTTCCTGTACTCAAACCCTCTCGCTACGAAGGCCAACATACCATTTGCCTTCTTAACCGCCTGCTGCACCTGCATGCTTACCTTCAGCGACTGGTGCACAAGGACACCCAGGTGTCATTGCACTTCCACTTCTCCCAATCTATTGCCATTTAGATAATAATCTGCCTTCCTGTTTTTGCCACCAAAGTGGATAACCTCACATTTATCCACGTTATATTGCATCTGCCATGTTTCTGCCCAATCACCCAACATGTCCAAATCATACTGGAGTTTCTCGACATCCTCCTCACAGCACACACGCCCACCAAGCTTTGTGTCATCTGCAAATTTGGAGATATTACATCTAGTTCCCTTGTCCAGATCATTTATATATATTGTGAATAGCTGGGGTCCTAGGACCGATCCCTGCGGTACCCCACTAGTCACTGTCTGCCATTCGGAGAAAGACCCGTTTATTCCAACTCTTTGCTTTCTGTCTGCCAACCAGTTCTCTATCCAAGTCAATACCTTGCCCCCAATCCCATGTGCCTTAACTTTACATGCTAATCTCTTATGCGGGACCTTATGGCAGAGAAACTAAACAAATACTTTGGCCCCGATTCTATTAATGGAGGTGGGTTGACTGCGGGTCCACTGCTCGGAGCCTTTCCGACCCGGTCCCAGCTGCCGCTTCCCAGAATTTACTATTTTGCCTTGATTGGCCTCGTTACGGCCGACGTGTGGGTCCCTCCAAGCAATTCCTTGGAGGTTGTCAGTTTCTCGTGTCTGATGACACGTTGTTTGAAATAGAATTTAAAGGGGCCATGTCCCCTTGGGAAAAACATCAATGTGATGGATTGGTGCTGTAATATATAGAAAGGGGAGTTGACAGCGTCTGTTCTGAACAAAATTTAAGGAATGAAATTGCTGGTCATATTTTTCCAGAAAGATTTATATGATTTTTTGTATATATCAATTTATAATCTGACTATGAAATGAAAAAGATGCCAGATTTGTTCCAATCATTGGCTTAGTGATATTAATGCTTTTTTCTCTTAAAGGTGCTGGCTGCTTCAGGAATGGCAGCCCCAATAACTAAGGCTGCACCAAGGTTCAATGAGGACTCTCTCCATGCTCTTGTTAAGGGAGTTGGAGGACGTCAGGAGCTCCTCTTCCCTAGAAACGGAAGGAGGAAGCCTCCTCAGCAAACCAAGGCAGCTTGGCTGCAAATTGCTGAGGAGGTGAGCTCGAGGTCTGTGTGCAGATGCACATGGGTTCAGTGTGGAAAAAGGTTTAATGATCTGCTGAGATCACCTGAAGTGTGGCCTCTGTGTTCTTGGAAATGGAAGTTCAAGATTGAGGGCTCAGGGTGATTTCCATGTAGAACGATGATGGTGACACTGAGCGCAAACCACCGTTTATTGGACAGATGATGCCTGGGGTTTTGAGAATGTCGGACATATATTCATCTCCATGTGCCAGCCACCTGTGGTTGAAGCATAAGCTTACCCGAATCTGGCATGGATGAGTGCATCCCTTGCCTGACGGCCAGCAATGTGGTCGCCTGCTGCTGGATTGGCCACATCCGACCCCGCAAGGCGTCACTTCCCATCCTCCTCCTCGCCCTCATCCTCTTCATCTTCCTCTTCATCTTCTTCCAAGGAGGCTGTGAGCTGAGCCACTTGTTCATCCGGCAGCACTGAGCCGCGCTGCTCTTCCTCCGAATCTGACGACCAGGATGAGAGGATGTAAATGGTTCCCATCCTATTGTTATAGATTTCAGTTGAGGCAAGAAGCTTGCAAGTGCATGCTTAAAGTGGCCTGAAATTATTCCAATCAGTTCAAACAGCAGGTGTGTGTCAGCTTGACCAGTCACAAGGTCAGCAGATTTGCAAATTCTTATCCCAAACCTCCAACAACAAAGTTGTTACATTTGAGTGCTTTTAAAGTTCTGCACCAATAATGACTAGAGATCATGTCCTCCACCAACTCGTCTCCTTGCAGCAGGACTATTTCTGACAAGACGGGAAACAGGAGCCAGAGGCAGGAAAATGGGAAACCTCTGTCAAAGTAAGATTATCAAGGCAGTTAACAGGCTCTTATCTGCCTTAACTACCTGTCCCATGGGTTGGAGTCAGGTCAGTTTGGCAGCAGCTGAACAGACAGTCAGGAAAATCGCGTGGAGACGGGCTGGGAGTCTGAAGCCATTTTTTCTGATTTTACCAGCTGACACGCCTCCAAACCCACCTCCTCAGGGCTGGTAAAATCAAGCCCTTTGTACTGGTCTCGCTAGACTTGCTCCTATCTAGTTATCCAGCCAGCTAAACACTCATTCAAATAATTCCTCGACAAGCGGGTTTGCTGTTTTGAAGCTTTACTTGAACAAATTTGTGAAACTGTAAACAAAGACAAAGTATGTTTTGTACATAGAACTGAGTACTATACATTAGATGTTACATAAGATATAAACATATTTATAACAATAGAATAGACTAATTGTATATACTACACTGACAAAGTTGCTATCATGTTAACAAACAAAGATACTCACAGACATTGCGTCCTGCCCAGCATATAAGATGCGATGCCACAAGATTGAGAATCCCTCATGGGAGATTCTCCATTACTCAGTAGGTTCTTTCTGGAATACTACTTCTGGGTTAAAACAGGAACAAGGTCAAATGACCTATTGCAGTATACTAACCTGCTATACACTAACTACCACTAGAGGGTGCGATCTGCATGTAATAAGTCCAGAACACTCCCCGTCTGGGGTCGTTAGCGACTACACATAATCCTAACTTTACTTGTCACTGGAGTCCTCTGGCGACAAAAGAAGGACCACCTCAGACGGTGTCGACGATAGGATGCAGCTTCCGTAGACTGCTGTGAGGGGGTAGGTTGCATTCTGTTGCTATGCACTTCAACTCTTCTGAGTAACACTCATGTTGGATGCTCTTCATCACAAGGATTTTGGCTCTCTTGAGCTCCTCTTCAGAGGGACTCTTACAACAGATGTGCCACCCATGGCAGCTCCTCTCTTGTGTAGACTGGGAGAAGGTATGAGCTATGTGGGTTAGGTGTGCTACTGTCTATGAGAGTGTTCCATTTGGAGAAACGCTCAAAGCGTTTGGTGCTCATCAGGTCCTTTGAGATTTGAGTAGCGTTCGCTGTGGCTTGTGGGCGTATCTCGGAGTCAGAAACAGGGTTGAGGAGGTCGAATGACTCATTGAGTTCGGAGGAGTGCAGGGACTGATCCTGAAGAAAAGCAGGTCCTGACAGCCAAGTCGTGCTGCTGAGAAGGGACGCTGTTACAGATGTAGACCCATGGTCAGCTGGGTTCAGGTCTGTGGGGACGTACCTCCACTGGTCGGGGGATGTGGACTGTCGAATACATTGGACCCTGTTGTTCACGTATACATAGAACCGTCTACTTTGGTTATGGATGTATCCTAGCACCACTTTGCTGTCTGTCTGTGATGCTGTCGAACTTCAGATCAATCTCCTCTACTATGAACTCTGCAATCTCAACTGCTAATACTGCTGCGCACAGTTCCAATCTGGGTATGGTGAGGTCTGGCTGGGGTGCCAACTTGGCCTTTCCAAAGAAGAAGCCGACTTTGCTTTGTCCATCTTGAGTGGTGACCTTCAGATAAGCCACACCTGCAATGGCCTTAGCGGATGCATCTGCAAAGACACAAAGCTCTTTGAATTGGGCACTTGAGGGAGAGAAGGATGAATAGGAGTGAGGTATTCGGATCTCCTGTAAGTCTTGGAGTGAGTCTCTCCATCTGTCCCACTCTGCTTCCATCTCTTCAGGGAGGGGTGAATCCCACTCTTCAGCGCGTGTGGAGAGTTCCCTGAGGAGCAGCCTGCCTTGTATGGTGACAGGGGCTAAGAAGCCGAGAGGGTCGTATAGACTGTTGACTGTAGAGAGCACTCCTCTATGTGTGAAGGGTTTCTTGTCATCTAAGGCTTGGAACGTGAACGTATCTGTTGCTATGTTCCAAGACACTCCTAGGCTACGCTGTAGGGGGAGGTCATCAGTGAAGAGGTCTAGATCCTTGACGGCCTTAGCACGATCTTCAGGGGGGAATGCCTCCATCACTGCTGGTCTGTTAGAGGCTATCTTGTGTAGCCTGAGGTTGGATAGTGCAAGTAGTTCCTGAGCTCGTCCAAGGGTACTGATGGCCTCTGCTTTGGTCGGGAATGACTTCAGTGCATCGTCGATGTAGAACTCTCGTTCGATGAACCCTCTCACATCACTGCCAAAGTCGTCGTCGTCTTCCTTGGCAGCCCTCCTTAGTCCGTATATGGCAACAGCAGGGGACGGGCTATTCCCGAAGACATGGACATGCATTCTGTAGTCCACAATGTCTCTGTTGGGGTCGTTGTTGCGATACCACAGGAAGCAGAGGAAGTCTCTGTGGTCTTCTCTCACCACAAAGCAGTGAAACATGTGCTGGATATCGGCAGTGATGGCGACGGGCTCTTTCCTGAATCTCATGAGTACCCCCAAGAGGCTGTTGTTGCGATCGGGCCCTGTGAGGAGTACATCGTTGAGAGAGACTCCCCGATATGGTGCACTGGAGTCAAACACCACGCGGATTTGTTCCGGCTTTTTGGGGTGATAGACTCCGAAGGAAGGGAGGTACCAACACTCTTGGCCTTCCTGGAGTAGAGGAGCTATCTCTGCATGATCGTTGACAAGCATTTTCTTGACAAACTCTAGGAAGTGTGCTTTCATCTTCGGCTTCTTCTCTAGTGTGCGACGGAGTGAGTTAAGACGATTATAGGCATGCTCCCTGTTGTTCGGCAGCCGTCGTCTGGGGTGCTGGAAGGGTAAGGGTGCAACCCAGCTGTTCGAGCTATCACGAGAGACCTCATTGTCCATAATCTGGAGGAATCTCATGTCGTCGATCGATGGAGCAAGTTTGTGGTCATTGGCGGTGCGACAGAAGACTGACTGAACCGGGTTCTCTCCAGTGAGCATCATCTGTGTGCTGTTTGTGGAGATCAGCGCTGGGGGTTCTGAGGCTGAGCCGTATGACTGAACTTCTCTGTCACTCGGATCTGACTACTGCATGGGGTAAGGTAGCTTGGATGACCATTCTCCAAGATGGAAGTCTTGAGTGTGCTCACCTGAGATGGCTTGTGAGCGCCCTTGAGGCACACATCTCCAACAACCGCCCAGCCAAGGTCTAGCCTTTGGGCGAAAGGGGCGTCATGTGGACCATTGATCTGTTTCCTTATCTTATGTACCCTCAGGATGTCCCTTCCCAACAACATAAGTATGTCTGCGTCTGCATCAAGAGGTGGGATCTCATCTGCAATGCGTCTCAGATGACGGTGGTGATGAGCTGCATTCGGAGTGGGAATCTCAGAACGGTTGTCGGGGACTTGATTACATTCGATGAGTGTAGGAAGGGGGAGACTAATCTTCCTGTCGGCTGACTCAACAACATAACCACAGGCCCTCCTGCCGGCTGTCTCTGGAAAGTCCAGCACACGTCTTCAAGGTCAAAGGAAGTCCGTCGCCTTACACGTTGAAGATGTCAAAGAACTCGGATCTTGCTAGAGAATGATTGCTTTGTTCGTCTAGTATGGCATACATCTTTTCAGATTCCTGGCGACGTCCTACAGGGTACACATTAATGAGGCATATCTTGGAGCATGCTCTTGCGCTCACTCCTTCTCCGCACACCTCAGTGCACTTGGATGTAATCTCCGGATAGGCGGCTCCCTCTCTCTCCCCGCCATGCTCTGAGGCGGGAGGAGACGACTCTGACTTCCAAGGAGCTGGGCCTGGGTGGAGTGCTGAAATGTGCCGATCACTTTCACATTCTGTGCATTTTGCATCTACCTTGCAGTTCTTGGCGAGATGGTTCGTGGAAGAGCAGCACTTGAAACATATGGAGTTCTCTTTGAGATACTGTTTGCAGTCTTCCAGGGACATCTCCCTGAAGCCTCTGCACTTTAATGGATGGGGCTTGTTGTGGATGGGGCATTGTTTGCTCATATCCTCAGGTTTCTTCTGAACCTTTGTGTTCTCGGTTGAAGACACTTGCATTTTGTGTATAGATATTGGTGTCTTCCCATTTCTGTCAAACTTGTCTCTCCTGGCGAGTGCTGTGTGGGAGAAGAAGAGGTTGAAGCTGGGGTCGGTCCTGGCTTTGGCTTCTTTATGGATGAAGTTGGCAAACACGGAGAATGGAGGGAAGGTACCGTCATGCTTTAGCTTGAACTCTGACCCAAATGATATCCACTTCTCCTGCAGATTGAATGGAAGCTTCTCAATGATGGGACTTACCCCCCTGGAAGTGTCTAAGTACGATAGGCTGGGTAGGTAGCCGTCCTGCTTTGCGGCTTCGAGTTCCGACAGCAGATCTCCAAGGTCGCGGAGCTTCTGGGGTTCCTTATTTGTCAACTTCGGAAAGTTCTCCAACCTGTCAAAGAGAGCCCTTTCAATGGCTTCAGGCGAGCCATAGCTCTCTTCCAGCCTCGCCCAAGCCATCTTCAACCCCGCTGGCAGATGTCCCACACTGACCACTTTTATCCTGCGTGCCTGTCCGGCAGACTCTGGGCCGAGCCATTTGATAAGGAGGTCGAGCTCTTCTCCTGCAGACAGGTCTAAGCCCGATATGGCACCGTGGAAGGAGGACTTCCAAGCCCGATAATTCTCTGGCCTGTCATCAAACGTGGTTAACCCCGTAGTCACCAGCTGGCTGCGTGCAAGGTATTTGGCAAGGTTGTAGGTGCTGGGACCTGTGCCAGGGTTGCCTTGAATAGCGGCTCTGATGGGGGTCTCAAGGAAATGAAAGGGGGTTTGCTGCTGACTTTCTCTCTTCAGCATTCTATTCTTCTGCCACCGTGTCTTCTGTTTTGCAGGGGAGGATCCTGCGACTTGAGGCACGCTGTCTATTTTGACCTTGGTTGGCGACTTGGGGCATGTTATATGAAGTGATTGCGTCTGTAGAGATGTGCGGGTCTTCATCCCTCTCGTAAACTGTATGTCGGCTTGGTCGCTCATGTAATCTCTGGTGCGCTGTTGTCAACTCTGCCACGGAACGGGAATTAAAGGTTTATTAGCTGTCTCAGGATCAGCTTCCACTAAAATTCCCTCGAATACTTGTGCCTCAGCTAATGCAGCATCTATCTCTTTTTCTTGCTGCAGAGTGTCAAATGTAGCTTGGAGACGGGCCTGTTCAGCTTGGCGTCCTACTTGGAGACGGGCCTGGTCGGCTTGGAGTTCAGCTTTGAGACGGGCCTGTTCAACTTTTATTTCTATTTCTCTGTCGGCATGCGCAGCTCTGGCTTGAGCTGCTTCTAGCTTAGCCCGTGCTTTGGCGATGGCCGTGCTTACCCTAGAACCACCTGATGACCATGAACCACCTGATGACCGTGAACCAGCTTGCGATCTAGAACCAGTTGATGACCGTGAACCAGCCGATGACCGTGAACCAGCTTGCGATATGTAGTAACCGGAGCTTATAGACCGATTTTTCACATTCTACAGTTTCGTCTAACTGTTTATGGTCTTCTACTCGCTGAGTAGTGTTTTCGGTATTATCTTCTGACATGTTGATGTGAGGTAAGTGTGGTGTACAAGGTGAAGACTTAAGCTGGCTCTGTCATGATGGCCTACTCTGAGTTCCTGCTCCTCCACTCTTCACAGCTAGCCGTATTGCTGTCTTTTCACTGTACTGGTCTCACTAGACATGCTCCTATCTAGTTATCCAGCCAGCTAAACACTCATTCAAATAATTCCTCGACAAGCGGGTTTGTTGTTTTGAAGCTTTACTTGAACAAATTTGTGAAACTGTAAACAAAGACAAAGTATGTTTTGTACATAGAACTGAGTACTATACATTAGATGTTACATAAGATATAAACATATTTATAACAATAGAATAGACTAATTGTATAACTAAATAGCACTGGAGCTAAACTTCTGTAGCTAACAACTAATAACTTCTTATAAACAAAGTACTGTC
Organism: Somniosus microcephalus; assembly: GCF_052327205.1. Classification (NCBI taxonomy): domain Eukaryota; kingdom Metazoa; phylum Chordata; class Chondrichthyes; order Squaliformes; family Somniosidae; genus Somniosus; species Somniosus microcephalus. Next base: position 42,568,606 of record NC_140995.1, on the reverse strand, counting down.
AAATACTACACTGACAAAGTTGCTATCATGTTAACAAACAAAGATACTCACAGACACTGCGTCCTGCCCAGCATATAAGATGAGATGCCACAGGATTGAGAATCCCTCATGGGAGATTCTCCATAACTCAGTAGGTTCTTTCTGGAATGCTACTCCTGGGTTAAAACAGGAACAAGGTCAAATGACCTATTGCAGTATACTAACACTGCTATACACTAACTACCACTAGAGGGTGCTATCTGCATGTAATAAGTCCAGAACACCCCTTGTGTCTGTCTTCACGGAAGAAGATGCAAAAAACTTCCCGGAAATAGTGGAGAACCAAAGGTCTAGCGAGAATGAGGAACTGAAAGAAATTAGTATTGGTTAAAAAGTAGTACTGGAGAAATTAATGGGACTGAAAGCCAATAAACCCCCTGGACCTGATAGCCTACATCCTAGGATTTTGAAAGATTTGGCTATAGAGATAGTGGATGCATTGGTTGTCATTTTCCAAAATTCCATAGATTCTAGAACAGTTCCCGTGGATTAGAAGGTAGTAAATGTAACCCCACTATTTAAGAAAGGAGGGAGAGAGAAAACGGGGAACTACAGACCAGTTAGCCTGACATCAGTAGTAGGGAAAATGCTAGAATCTATTATTAAGGACGTGGTAATAGGGCACTTAAAAAATAATAAGGATTGGGCAGAGTCAACACGGATTTATGAAAGGGAAATTGTGTTTGACCAATTTATTAGAGTTTTTTGAGTTTGTAACGAGCAGAATAGATAAGGGGGAACCAATGGATGTAGTGTATTTGGATTTTCAGAAGACTTACAATAAGGTGCCACACAAGAGGTTATTAAACAAAATTAGGGCTCATGGGATTGGGGGTAACTAGTGGGGTACCGCAAGGATCAGTGCTTGGGCCTCAGCTATTCACAATCTACATCAATGATTTGGATGAGGGGACCAAATGTAATATATCCAAGTTTGCTGATATACAAAGCTGGGTGGGAATGTAAGTTGTGAGGAGGATGCAAGGAGGCTTCAAGGGGATATAGACAGGCTAGGTGAGTGGGCAAGAACATGGCAAATGGAATATAATTTGGAGGAATGTGAGGTTATCCACTTTGGTAGGAAAAATAGAAAAGCAGAGTATTTTTTAAATGGTAAGAGATTGGGAAATGTTGGTGTTCAGAGGGACCTGGGTGTCCTTGTACACAAATCACTGAAAGATAACATGCAGGTACAGCAAGCAATTAGGAAAACAAATGGTATGTTGGTCTTTATTACAAGAGGATTTGAGTATAAGAGTAAAGTCGTCTTACTGCAATTATATAGGGCCCTGGTGAGACCACACCTGGAGTACTTTGTACAGTTTTGGTCTTCTTATCTAAGGAAGGATATGCTTGCCATAGAAGGAGTACAACAAAGGTTCACCAGACTGGTTCCTGGGATGGGGGGATTGTCCTATGAGGAGAGATTGAGTAGACTAGGCCTATATTCTCTAGAATTTAGAAGAATGAGAGGTGATCTCATTGAAACATACAAAATTCTTACAGGGCTTGACAGGGTAGATGTAGGGAAGATGTTTCCCCTGGCTAGGGAGTCTAGAACCAGGGGTCACAGTCTCAGAATAAAGGGTCGGCCATTTAGAACTAAGATGAGAAGTTTCTTCACTCAGAGTGGTGAATCTTTGGAATTAATTACCCCAGAGGGCTGTGGAGGCTCAGTTGTTGAGTATATTCAAGATAGAGAGCGATAGATTTTTGAATATTAAGGGAATCAAGGGATATGGGGATAGTTCAGGAAAGTGAAGATGAGGTAGAAGATCAGCCATGATCTTATTGATTGGCGGAGCAGGCTCAAAGGGCCAAATGGCCTACTCCTGCTCCTATTTCTTATGTTCTTATAAACAATAAAGACAAAAGTGAAAGGGGTTAAGAGGGTTAGAAGACAGAAAGAGAAAGCAGGAAGGGACAGAAAGGGGGGAGAGGATGGTAACGTTTTGATCATGGAAAACTGCCACATTGTGAAAGAAATTTAAAAAAATAAAAGCTAGGTGAAGGCCCTACTTAGAAACATAGAAACATAGAAGATAGGAGCAGGAGTAGGCCATTCGGCCCCTCGAGCCTGCTCCGCCATTCAATGAGCTCATGGCTGATCATCCAAACTCAGTACCCTGTCCCTGCCTTCACCCCATATCCCTTGATCCCTTTAGCCTTAAGAAATATATCTAACTCCTTCTTGAATATATTTAATGAATTGGCCTCAACTGCCTTCTGTGGTAGAGAATTCCACAGGTTCACCACTCTCTGGGTGAAGAAATTCCTCCTCATCTCTGTTCTAAATGGCTTATCCCTTGGGGGAGAAATTCGGTGGGCTCCGCCACCAGTTAGCACCTAAAAAGGGCACTCAGTGGCTTTAGCGCCACTGGCCACACCTCCCGCGATATTTAGCTGGGGCGCTAATGGCGGCGTTAGCCTGTTGCGCTGCGCCGCCACCGATGCCGTCATCGGTGTGCGCAGTGCCCCGCTACCGCCCCGATCGCGATATTTGGCAGCGACCGCCTCTGTAGCGCCGCTCGCTAATCGCGCCCGGTTCACGGGGCCTACCTGTGGCGGCAGTGGCGCAAATTAAGGTGGAGGTACGGGGCGGACGTTTTTTTCGGCGGCCGCCTGCCAGCACCTCCGTCCCCAGCCTCCTGTTCTCCCCCCGCGGCATTGCCGGCTGTTTTCCGAGAGCCCGGCACTTCTCCGTGTGGCGCTGTGGCACGTTGCGCTACGATATTCAGTTTCAGTGCCCTAAGAGGGACGCGGAGCGCCTTGAGCCTCGCCGCGTGTCCCTCTTGGGGCGCTCAAGCTGAATTTCCGGCAATCGCTGCTGCTCCGATCGCAGCGCAAAATCTGGCACCCAGGCGAGCTTGGCGCCCCGTTTGCGGCTCCACCCAATTTCTCCCCCCTTATCTTTAGACTGTGACCCCTGGTTCTGGACTCCCCCGTCATCGGGAACATCCTTCCTGCATCTAGTCTGTCTAGTCCTGTTAGAATTTTATAAGTTTCAATGAGATCCCCTCTCATTCTTCTAAACTCCAGTGAGTATAAGCCCAATCGACCCAATCTCTCCTCATACGTCATTCCTGCCATCCCAGGTATCAGTCTGGTGAATCTTCGCTGCACTCCCTCCATGGCAAGAACATCCTTCCTCAGATAAGGCAACCAAAACTGCACACAATACTCAAGGTGTGGTCTCACCAAGGCCCTGTACAACTGCAACAAGTCATCCTTGTTCCTGTACTCCAACCCTCTCGCTACGAAGGCCAACATACCATTTGCCTTCTTAACCGCCTGCTGCACCTGCATGCTTACCTTCAGCGACTGGTGCACAAGGACACTCGGGTGTCATTGCACTTCCCCTTCTCCCAATCTATTGCCATTCAGATAATAATCTGCCTTCCTGTTTTTGCCACCAAACTGGATAACCTCGCATTTATCCACATTATACTGCATCTGCCATACATCTGCCCAATCACCCAACCTGTCCAAATCATATTGGAGCTTCTCAGCATCCTCCTCACTGCACACACGCCCACCCAGCTTTGTGTCATCTGCAAAATTGGAGATATTACATCTAGTTCCCTTGTCTAGATCATTAATGGCCCAGAAAGTCGGGTTGGGGGCTTCCCGCGGGTGCAAGCCCCTGATCTGCACTTACCTTGCGCGCCGGCCATTGAGCTGTGGGCCCCCATGGAATTCTGATCCGGGGCCTGGTCCAGCTGCCGGCACGCAGTGCTTGCATATCCCAGGGGCGCAGTTAGTTCGAAGCGTCCCCTGGGATCACGTGGGCCATGGGGAGCCAATCGGAGCAGCGAATGCTCCATTCATAAGTCTGACAGGAAGTGCTGTTAAGACTTATAAATACTATAAGCCCCAAAACAGCACTAAATCTTCAAATAAACTTTTAAAAAATCATATTTTTTAAATAAACTATAAATTACATGAAATAACTTTTAAACAATTTAAATTTTTGAAAAAAATTATTTTCTAACGGGGCTAAAAATAAACTTACCTTGCTTTAAAGTATTTAAAAATAATAAACCTGTGGAAAAAATATTTTAATTTTAATTAATTCACCACTTACCTTGTAAAAAGCAGGCCTTACGCCTGCTTTTTATATGTCTAACTTCTGCAGACTTACCCTCCCGGGAAAACCTGTATAAAAAAATTTTAAAAAACGAAGTTCGATGCACACGCGCAGACCCTCCTGCGCACGCGTTCGACCTCTGAACCCCTTCGTTCAGAGGAACGGAAGAGCCGGTTCCCCGCGCATGCGCAGTGCATGCAGGAAACCAGCACTTCCATTGGGCTTACGGGTGAGTACCCCATGCATACTCACCCGTGGAGACCCGAATTTCTGGGCCAATATATATTGTGAATAGTTGGGGTCCTAGCACCGATCCCTGCAGTACCCCACTAGTCACTGCCTGCCACTCGGAAAAAGAGCCATTTATTCCAACTCTTTGCAGTAATGCCGAGGTTGGGGATGGCATTAAATGGGAAATTAGAGACGCGTGCAATTAAGGCACAGCAGTTATCATGGGTGACTTTAATCTACATATAGATTGGGCTAACCATATTGGTAACAATACTGTGCAGGAGGAATTCCTGGAGTGTATACAGGATGGTTTCCTGGACCAATATGTCGAGGAACCAACTAGAGATCAGGCCATCTTAGACTGGGTATTATGTAATGAGAAAGGATTAATTAGCAATCTTGTTGTGTGAGGCCCCTTGGGGTGGAGCGATCATAATATGATAGAACTCTTCATTAAGATGGAGAGTGAGGTATTTGACTCAGAGACTAGGGTCCTGAATTTAAATAAAGGAAACTACAATGGTATGAGGCGCGAGTTGGTTAGGATGGATTGGGGAATGTTACTTAAAGGATTAACGGTGGATATGCAATGGCAAGCATTTAAAGATTGCATGGTTGAAGTACAGAATTTGTTCATCCCTGTTTGGCATAAAAATAAAACAAAAAAGGTGACTCAACCGTTGCCAGCAAGGGAAATTAGGGATAGCATAAGATCCAAGGAGAGGACATATAAATTGGCCAGAAAAAGCAGCAAACCTGAGGATTGGGAGCAGTTTAGGATTCAGCAAAGGAGGACAAAGGGATTAATTAAGAGGGGGGAAATAGAATATGAGAATAAGCTTTCAGTGAACATAAAAACTGACTGTAAATGCTTCTATAGATATGGGAAGAGAGAAAGATTGGTGAATTCAAGCGTAGGTCCCTTGCAGTCAGAATCAGAGGAATTTAAAATGGGGAACAAAGAAATGGCAGACCAATTAAATACTGTATATACTCTTCAACGAGGTTCTAACACCAGCCTAAGCCTGTACCATTGTGTTAGGCATTACTGTGTTTTGTATATAGAGTTTGCATGTACGGGGCGTGGCCCCTTTAAGAGCACGGGAAAACGCAGGCAAACGCGATGATGTCACGTCGCAAACCACGGGACTGCCCAGTCAGTCCTCGTGGCTTCTCCGTTGAGTAAAGACCTGTTTAATCGTTCTCTGGTGTGGATCTCAGTTATTCGTCGGAATTCGTTAATTCCTACATTGGTGACCCCGTTTTTGTGAACATTTTCACAAAAGAAGAGCACAGCATGGAAGCGAACGCCGTTTCCCTAAAGCTACTGCAGTTCTGGGAGCAGCAAGCGCCCTCGTGGTTTATTCAGGTCGAGGCCCAGTTCGCTCTGAGGAACATCGATGCAGATCAGACCAAGTATCTTTACGTGGTCTCCGTACTCGATAGCTCTACCGCCACTCGGATCGTCAGCCTCCTCGGAAACCCCCAACGGAGCGCAAGTATGAAACTCTCAAGGCGCGGTTACTGCAGGTTTTCGGGCTCACAAAATCGGAGCGTGCCCGTCGATTACTCGCTATGCCCGGGCTCGGGGACTCCAAGCCTTCAGAGTTGATGAGCCAAATGCTCACACTCCTGGGCTCAGAACGGGAACGTTTCCTATTCCGCGAGATTTTCCTCAGCCAACTGCCTGAACAGGTACAAGCTGCCCTGGCCAGATCTGAAGTTGAAGACTGCGCAACACTCGCTGCGGAGGCTGACAAAATTTTCACTGCAACTCGGCAGTACTGCGCTGCCACGAGGCACCCATCCCTCGCAGACACCGCCCCAGCTTGTCCGCCTGCTGGGCTGTGTTTCTACCACGCGCAGTTCGGCACGAAAGCGAAGCGTTGCCGCCCTCCCTGCAGTTTTCCCCCCAAAAAAACGACTGACACTGTGACCACCAAGGAACAGGTCTAACAGGCACCCCGCGGCCGCGATGGCGATCGGCAACGCGGGAAAATTGCTCTTCATCACCGATACTCTCTCCGGTCATCAGTTTCTGTGCGACACCGGAGCGCAGTGCAGCATTTTACCCGCGTCCGCCCTCAATGTGCAGACGGGGAATCACGGCCCCGCCCTTGAAGCGGCCAATGGCGGAACAATTCAGACCTTCGGCAGACGGCGAGTGGAGTTGTGCCTCGGGGGGCAACGTTTTTACTGGGAGTTTGTTACGGCCAAAGTTTCCCAGCCCCTCCTCGGCGCGGATTTCCTGTGCGCCAACAGCCTCCTGGTCGACGTTAGGGACCAGCGGCTGATCAATGCAGCAACTTTTAATTCTCTTCCGTGTTACTGCAGTAACACTACGTCACGCACCGTCTCCTGTGCGTTCCCGACTCCTGATGAGTTCACTCGTCTGCTCAGCGAATTCCCCGACCTGACAAGACCCACATTCTCCTCCACAGCCACGAAACATGGTGTGGAACACCACATCACCACCAACAGCCCCCCCGGTCTACGCGCGGGCCCGGCGCCTAGAACCTGGCAAGCTGGTGGTCGCAAAGGCGGAGTTCGCAACCATGGAACGGTTAGGGATTATTCGCCGGTCGAATAGTCCCTGGTCTTCACCCCTCCATATTGTCCCGAAGCCTGGCGGCGGATGGCGGCCATGCGGCGACTATCGACGACTAAACAACGCCACCACTCCTGATCGGCACCCGATCCCCCATATCCAGGATTTCTCTGCCCATTTGGCAGGGAACACCGTGTTCTCAAAAATCGACCTCGTCCGGGGCTACCACCAGGTCCCAGTTCATCCACAAGATGTCCAGAAGACCGCAGTCATCACCCCATTCGGCCTCTTCGAGTTTTTACGGATGCCGTTTGGGTTGAAGAACGCTGCCCAGGCTTTCCAACGCCTGATGGACTCCGTGCTGCGGGACCTCAAGTTCCTCTTCGTTTACCTGGACGATATTCTAATTGTCAGCCCTACTAAGGAAGAACATACCTGTCACCTATGCACCCTTTTTTGACGTCTCAGCCAACACGGCCTGATTATCAACCCGGCCAAGTGTCAGTTTGGCCTGCACCAAATTGACTTCCTGGGGCATCGCATCACCTCAGAGGGAGCGGTTCCTTTACCTTCGACGGTAGAGGCGGTGACATCCTTTCCACGCCCGCAGAACATAAAGGCCCTGCAGGAATTCCTAGGCATGGTAAACTTTTACCACCATTTCGTGCCCCTGTACGAGGCCCTCAAGGACAAGACTGGCAAGAACCCGGTAGACTGGACGGATGACATGGCCCGAGCGTTCGCCAACACCAAAAGCGCCTTAGCCAACGCGGCTATGCTGGCGCACCCGCTGCCAGGAGCCACCATCGCCCTCACCACCGACGCGTCGGACTACGCAGTCGGTGCCGTGCAACAGCAGCGGTGAACGGGACATGGCAGCCGTTGGCATTCTTCAGCCATCAACTACGGCAGAACGAGAGAGCATACAGCACGTTCGACCGAGAGCTGCTCGCCCTTTTTCTGGCCATCCGCTACTTTCAGTTCCTTCTGGAAGGACGGCCTTTCACCGCTTTTGTGGACCATAAGCCACTGACCTTTGCAATGTCCAAGACCGCCGAACCGTGGTCAGCCCGACAGCAGCGTCAACTGACCTACATATCCGAATTCACCACGGATACACGACACGTGGCCGGTAAGGACAACCTGGTGGCAGACTGCCTCTCCCGCGCGATCATCAATACGGTTCATTTGGGCATCGACGACGCCCTCATGGCAGCGAACCAAGCCTCAGACCTGGAAGCCCAAGCTTACCGAACGGCCATCACTGGCCTCCAGTTGGCCGACGTCAAGTTCCATTCGGCAGGTACCACGCTGTTGTGTGACGTCTCCGTACAGGATCCTCGCCCTAGCGTGCCGGTCGTCTGGCGCCGCAAAGTGTTCGATGCCATACATGGGTTGTCACACCCTGGAATGAAGGCCTCTCAGAAACTGATGTCAGCGAAATTTGTATGGCATGGCATGCATAAGGATGTTCGCGACTGGGCCAACACCTGCGTGGTCTGCCAAAAGGCCAAGGTACAGCGCCACATCAAAGCTCCGTTGGTCACCTTCACAGTTCTGGAGCGATGTTTTGACCATGTCAACATGGACCTGGTAGGACCACTCCCACCCTCCCATGGTTTTTCACACATCCTGACCATGGTTGACCGCAGCACCAGATGGCCAGAGGCGGTCCCCCTGTCATCCACTACTTCGGCGGACGTGGCCAGGGCGTTCATTTTCTCCTGGATCGCCCGTTTCGGAGTACCCGCCGATATTTCGTCAGACAGGGGACCGCAGATTTCCTCCGAACTCTGGAATGCAGTGGCCCAAGGACTCGGTGTCAAATTACACCGCACCACAGCCTACCACCCACAGGCAAATGGCCTCTGTGAACATTTCCACCGGTCAATGAAGGCCGGCTTGAGAGCCAGCCTCCAGCACACTGGATGGGCAGACAAGCTACTGTAGGTCCTGTTGGGCCTTCGCACGGCCCTCAAAGAAGACCTTCACTCTTCATCAGCGGAGCTGGTGTATGGTCAGCCGCTGCGGGTCCCAGGGGACATCCTACCAACATCGACGGAGCAATGGTCCGCGTCTGCCCAGCTTGGTAGTCACCAAGAGGTGGCCAGATGTTTTGCACCGGTGCCCACTTCGCACCACGGGCTGCAGAGGTCACACGTTCCCACGGAGCTTCACAAGGCTGAATACGTCTTTATTCGCCATGACGCGCATAGGGATCCATTCAAGGCCCCATATACCGGTCCCTTCCGCGTGTTGGAGGCAGGGGACAAAACCTTCACGGTAGATGTCGGTGGTAAACCGGACCACATTTCGGTCGACCGCTTAAAGCGAGCACATTTGGACCTCGACCGCCCCGTCGAGACAGCACAACTGCCGAGACGGGGTCGGCCACCCGTCGTCGTTATGGCAGACCAAGTGCGACAAACCGCCAGCCGCCCAGCAGCCTCCGCCTCGAGAGTACAGGAGTCATTCTGACAGGCTTGTCAGACCCCCTCACCGTTTGACTTTGTCCGTTAAAGCGAATTCTGGGGGGGCGCATGTGGCAGAACCGCTGAATGACTCTGGCTAACTGTATATAATTCTCTTTAACGAGGTTCTAACACTAGTCTACGCCTGTACCATTGTGTTAGGCATTACTGTGTTTTGTATATAGAGTTTGCATGTACGGGGCGTGGCCCCTTTCAGAGCGCGGGCAAATGCGATGACGTCACGTCGCAAACCACGGGACTGCCCAGTCAGTCCTTGTGGCTTCTCCGTTGAGTAAAGACCCGTTTAATCGTTCTCTGGTGTTGATCTCAGTTATTCGTAGGAATTCGTTAATTCCTACAGTACCGCATAAGAGATTAGCGTGTAAAGTTAAAGCACATGGGATTGGGGGCAAGGTACTGACTTAGATAGAGAACTGGATAGCAGACAGGAAGCTTCACAACAATTGAAGGAATAAGACTGAAGTTCTGCTGCCACTTTTGCATCAGTGTCAAGTGGTTTTGGGTGGCTATCAATGCAAAAGTGGCATTATAACTCACAACACCATGGAGTACACTAGGGTTCAAAGATATGAGACCCCCCCCATCTCTCAGAGGCCATCTCCCATCCAGCCTGATTTCATTCAGGTACAATATAACTAAGAAAAACAGAACGGCATATTATATTGTGATTCTGTAAATTGTAAGTGACGCCTTGAATTGCATTAGAATGAATTATAACAGAGAACAGATTGGAATAGCAAGGGGTCAGGGGTCAGATACACATATTGATTGATGTAAGTTGTGTGAACACTAAATCCAATATATAAGTATATTAACTTCCTTGACTTCATGCTCAGTTAACAGAAAATTATAATGGATCCATCATTATCAAGAAGGCAAAATATCAATATAACTCATCAAACATTTACAACTAGAATATAAAGTAACTCAGGAGAAATCCAAAGAGCCTTTTTATTCCTTGCCACCTTTCCCTAAAAGCGGGCATAGCCTTAAAATTAGAGCTAGGCCGTTCTGAGGTGATGTCAGGGAGCTCTTCTACACACAAAGGGCAGTGGAAATCTGGAACTCTCTCCCCCAAAAAGCTTTTGAGGCTGGGGGGTCAATTGAAAATTTCAAAACTGAGATTGATAGATTTTTTACTAATAAAGGCAAAATACTGCAGATGCTGGAAATCTGAAATAGAAACAGAAAATGCTGGAAATATTCAGCAGGACATGTAGCACCTGTGGAGAGAGGAACAGAGTTAACATTTCAGGTCAATGACTTTTCGTTAGAACTGGAAAATGTTAGAGATGTAACAGCTTTTAAGCAAGTACAGTGGCAGGGAAAGGGGGGGAGGGGGAGTGGAGGAAAGAACAAAAGGGAAGGTCTGTGATAAGGTGGAAGGCAGGAGCGATTAAATGACAAAAAGTATGATGGTGCAAGGCAAAAAGGGGGTGGTAATGGGACAAGTAAAGAAACAAAATATGGGTCCTGAGGAGCTGTAAATGGCAACAGCACAACCATTACCAGCTCCTGCAGCCTGAAAAAAGGGGAACAGAGGTTATGATCTGAAATTGTTGAATTTGATGTTGAGTCCAGAAGGCTGTAAAGTGCCTCATTGAAAGATGAGGTGCTGTTCCTCGAGCTTCCGTTGAGCTTCACTGGAACAGTGTAGAAGGCCGAGGACAGAGAGGTCAGAGTGGGAGTGGAGCGGAGAATTAAAATGGCAAGCGACCAGAAGCTCAGGGTCATGCTTGCGGACTGGACGGAGGTGTACAGCAAAATATTTGTTAGGCAAGGGTATTAAGGGGTACGGAACCAAATGTTCCCTTTAAGCTGCATGCCTGCGAGGCCGTGCAGCAATCTGGAAGGTAGCGCGCAGGCCGCTCACAAGTTGTTCCCTCTAAGATACCGTGCATGCGGTGCAGCAAATTTAAAGGTACCACGCCCTGAAATAAACAGGTCGCGCACAGCACAAAAAAATTAGAGGGAACATTGGGTGGAGTTAAGATACAGATCAGCAATGATCTAATTAAATGGCGGAACAGGCTCTCGGGGCTGAACGGCCTACTCCTGTTCTTATGTTCCCCTCTCCTCCTTTCCATTGATTCACTGTTGAGCTATGATTCCATGGAAGATGGTAATCCTCCAGTAAGGCACCCACTTGGCCATTCTTCATGTGGGAGCCTTGACAGCGAATGCCAGCTGGCTATTCCCTCATTGAGGGCATTAGCCGAAGGCCTGATCTCATCCTCACCCGAGAGTCATGTGTGTGAACTGCCAACAGGGGTCACTGGATAGCTTAAACTTGGTCAGCTCTCCCTGCTCCAAACCAAGAGTGGCTGAGGCCCAATCGTAGCATTTGCACAGCTCTAACGTGGCGCAGACTGAGCTTTGAACTTGGGACTTTCCTGGTCTGTATGACTCCACACTGCATGAATAAGTTGAACCATCTGGGGGCAAAAGGAACTTTCTTGAACATCATTTTCAGCAGATTATTTTCTATGTCTATGTTTTCTATGTTTCTATGTTTCTATTAACATTTCTAATACAGCATCTTGTATGATGATCCCCTAAATTATATAGAACAGACTAATTTGATGAACTGAACTTCTAGTCCATTTCGGGTAATTCAGTCATGTTTAGAGTGCATTTTGATGTGATTGTATCCTTTCTCCTTTATTTTCTTCTAATTTCTTCCTCCTTCCCTGAAAACACGAACATCAACAGTGAGAAAGAAAGACTTGTATTTCCATCACATGTTCCATGATCTCAAGACATCCCAAAAGTGCTTTGCAGACAATTAAGTACCTTTTGAACTGTAGTCACTGTTGTAATGTAGGAAATGCGTAGCTAGTAGCTCTAAGAGTGACACGCCCAGTATGAGGCTAGACAATGATGGAACACTCCTGTGAAGCACCGTGGAACCTCATGCTACATTAAAGGCGCTACATAAATGCAAGCTTTTGTTGATCATACAGGGAGTAAATTTTGTCCTCATCCACATGAAAGAAAGACTTTCACAACCCCAAGACGTTCATTTCAGTCAGGAAACATGGCAGTCAATGTGTGCACAGCAAGATCCCACAAACAGCAATGAGATAATGACCAGATAATCTGTTCTAGTGATGTTGATTGAGGGATAAATATTAGCCAGGACACCAGGGAGAACTTCCCTTCTCCTCTTCGACTAGTGCCATGAGATTTAAAAAAAAAATCGTTTATGGGATGTGGGCATCGCTGGCAAGGCCAGCATTTATTGCCCACCCCTAATTGCCCTTGAGAAGGTGGTGGTGAGCCTCCTTCTTGAACCGCTGCATTCTGTGTGGATCTTTTACATTCACCTGAGAGAGGCAGATGGGGCCTCGGTTTAACGTCTCATCCAAAAGATGTCACCGCCAACAATGCAGCACTCCCTCAGTACAGCACTGGGAGTGTCAGCCGAGATCAAGTCTCATGGCATTGGGTTTGAACCCACAACCTTCAGGACCCAGAGACAAGGGTGCAACCAACTGAGCCATGGCTGACACTGGAGTGCTCATTCAATCTTTCCTTTGCCATTGGGACTCTACTGATAACGTGTTCTGTCTAATTTAATGGCCTGTGAGATGTACTTTTACTGCCATTGGTTTTATACTGCTGGAGGGAGCCTGGGGTGATTAAATGATTTTCACCATTAAATCTTTGCTCAAAGATTTTACTGACAAAACGTGAACAAAAACTGGATTTCAATCAAATTGTCTTCAGTCAGATTAATATAGTCAGTGGGGAAAAACATAATGGCCCGTATTTCCCGATCGCAGGCCTCCCACGGACGAAGGCCTGCAATCTGGAAAAATCTGCGCCCTTACCTGAGGGCTCCCGGGACGCACACGCTTCCGCTCCTGGGCCTCACCAAACTTGAAGTGCGCAGGGCCCACGTATCCCAGAGGCACTTGAAGTGCGCAGGGCCCACGTATCCCAGAGGCGCATGTAGTTCGCAGCGTCCCTGGAATCACGTGAGCCATGGGGAGCCAATCACAGGAGGGAATCTCCCTTCATACATTTGACAGGAAGACCTGTCAAATATATGAATGGAGATCAATGAAAAAACATAGTAAAACTTTAAAAAAAAAGTTTAAAAATCACATTTTTAAAATGAGTTGAAATGACAATAAATTAAGTATTTTAAACAAAAATTAAATTTTTTGAAAAAAATAATTAAAGTTTGTTACGGGGCTAAAAATAAACTTACCTTTTTTTAAAGTAAAGCAGGCCTTATACTTATAATATACTGTTTTTACCAGGCGTAAGAATTGTAAAGGTTTTCTGCAGGCGGAGGGTCTCCAAAAAGCGGAACATTCCGCCCGCAGAGGCCCTTCTCCAGGGCAGCCGGAGGATCTGTCAAGACCATTCTTTTGTTTTTTGGCGCATGCGCTGTGCATGCCTGAAACTGGCATTTCCGATGTCCCTACGGGTGGGTACACAACGCGTACACACCCGTAGGGACATCGGAATATCTGGGCCATTGTAAAGAAATTTTGATCCTTTAACTCTTGTGTACTATAATAGGCCATTAAGAAGGTAAAGCATTTGTTATTGATAGTCAACAGTGTGCCGCCAAGGGATTCTATGTAAATGGTTATATTATACTAAAGCAAAAGCAAAACACTGCGGATGCTGGAAATCTGAAACAAAAACAGAAAAGGCTGGAAATACTCAGCAGGTCAGGCAGCATCTGTGGAGAGAGAAACAGGGTTAACGTTTCAGGTCGATGACCTTTCGTCAGAACTCAGTTTGCTACATTGCAAGAATGACGACACTTCAAAAGTATTTAATTGGCTGTAAAGCACTTTGGGATATCCTGAGTTCATGAAAGGTGCTATAGAAATGCAAGTCTTTCTTTTTCTCCACAGTTGCTGCCTGGCCTGCTGGGTGTCTTCTAGCATTTTCTGTTTATAATATGCTAAAGTCTTGGTTTTTTTACATATGTGGAAGCAGGAAGCAGTACAACAGCAGTTAGTGTGATAGGGGTCACAGGAGACATTTTTGGATGGGAGCCAATTTTACTTCACAGAAAAATGCTGAGGGGATAGGTTTTCAATCTCGAGAGTAGTTGAAAGATGAGGAACAGTCACCTCAGCCCAAAGCTGTGGCACATTATTTACAGGTAAAGAGCAGGTGAGGGCAAAATTACAATCAGCTAACTGATCTATTATTACATCTAAATAGAGTACCCACCATCTCCGCTATCTACTCTTAACACAGGCCGTTGCCTATAGTGGGCAAATGGCGCCAACCGTTTGCCATTACCATAGGAGTCAATTAGGAACATAGGAACCAATGTTTACCTTTAAGCTGCGCTTCGTTCTGCACGGTCCCTTAAAATTTTTGCGCATGCATGGTATTTGCAATGGAAAAGCTGGTGAGCGGCTCGCGCAGGACCTTTCCCATTACTGAGTGGCCACGATAGGAATAGCAGTAGGCCATTCAGACCCTCGAACCTGTTCTGCCATTCAATTAGATCATGATGATCTTTATCTTAACTCCATTTACCCGCCTTGGTTCCATAACCCTTAATACTCTTGCCTAAAAAAAAACCCCTATCCATCACAGTTTTGAAATTTTCAATTGACCCGCAGCCTCAACAGCTTTTTGGGGGAGAGAGTTCCAGATTCCCACTACCCTTTGTGTGAAGAAGTGCTTCCTGACATCACTCCTGAATGGCCTGGCTCTAATTTTAAGGTTAAGCCTTCTTGTGCTGGACTCCCCCACCAGAGGAAATAGTTTCTCTTTATCTACCCTATAAAATCCTTTAATCATAAACACAATTTGATCACCCCTTAATCTTCTATATTCAAGGGAATACAAACCTAGTCTATGTAATCTGTGCTCATAATTTAACCCTTTTAGCCCCGGTATCACACTGATATCATTACATAGCCGCCACGTATACCGTATTGAGCACGCCGGCTATTTTAGGCATACTGTGTCGCATCGCTTTCCTTTCTTGTTCTGCCACTTCGGTCCTCTCCTGTTCGGTTGGCTAAAAGGCCTCTTTGCATGAGCTTCCTTGCAGTGAAATAGCTCTGTTAAAGTAGAACTTTAATAGTACTCTTGATCCTTCGGTTCTCTCTCTCCTTCCCATGGGGTCTGCATATTAACACCACTGTGTCAGCCAGTGAGATGCACTGTATCAACCAATGAGATGCACTGTGTCAACCAATGATTTGGTGGCGGGGTGGGACTTATGGCAGGACTTACAGCAGAGTCTATTTAAACAGTGCACTACAGCAAACAGTCTACAGAGTCTATTTAAACAGATTGTCCATGAACTACAGTAGTCAGAACTCATGACCGAAGCTACAGCAAAGTCTCCCGATAAATGCAGGACTATTTCTCCAGCAAAAGGCAGTGAGTGGAGGATAGTTATGTAATACAAATTGTGTGTGTAAAATCAATCCTAGTCACTTAAAGCAGTGCTGTCTCCAGGTGTGATTGATGGGGGAATTGACCAATCATCTCCATTCTAGCTGGGAATAGTGATGTCACTAGATACAGCCACTGTACTAATGCCACCCACCCTCCTCGCCCAAGTTGCACCATTGAAGTCAGGAGCAGGAAAATTGCAGGTGTAGATCTGCCCCAGAGAGTGGCTCCTTGATGAGAGAAAGGGAAGATCAATAGATTGCACATCTAGATTTGCCTCACTATTTTCCCAACTGTCACAGTTGTAGTTGTAGGTGTAGTTAGGCTGCCTTCTCCCTTCCCGTTACTTGTTATACTGTCCACCACAAATAGTGAGCAAATCGCTTAAACACCAACACAGCAATGTTTCCTGTAAACTGCGCTGCCACACAGTGCTCTGGAGGTCCTGTGCAGCTGGCTTACCGGCTTTTAAATAGAAAAACTGCGCATGCGCGAAGCTTTTAATGGGCCGTGCAGCCAAATTAGAGGGAACATTGCAACACGCCCTCTATAAGCGGTAGGGAATGTATTTTCAATTAGTTGGAAGATGTTTTTCAAAGCTAACGCATCCTGGGCATGAAATATAATGAGTATTGACATCTTGGAAAGTTTTACAACCATTTTATTCCTGGTGACAGTAGAAAATGTATTATCAATTTACTCTGCAATTTTTGCATTCAGATTACTGCTAAAGATACAATGCCCCCAAAATTTCACTGCAGATCATGCCCCCTGCACCGCACCCCCCCAACCCCGTGCTAACCTTACCACAGTTTGAGGGATCGGTGGGAGGGCACCTCATTTCCATGGGTCCACTGAGGGCCTTGACCTGCCCCCATGATGCCAGGAGCTCTGGTGCCTCGGCCCAACCACCTCCATCAGAGATACCCACCAACCCCTCACAACCCTGTTTTAACAGGGACAAGCCTGAAACTTAAAAGAAAATGTCCCTGTCCTTGGAGGTCCAGGGCGTTCCATGGCGTGGAAACCAACCCCGCCACCTCCACACCACCTCCGTTACACATGCTCTGGAGGATGCTACACCTCGTCTCACTGCGTGGACCAGTCTGCAGTCCTACAAAGCAAAAGGAAATGATAATGGGACAAGTAAAGAAACAAAAGATAAGTCTAGAAGAGGTGTAAATGGGAATGGCAGAATCAACAGCTGCCATGTGGAAAAATAGTGTCCATTGATTTGTACTATCATTTCTTTTGTCATTTAATCACTCTTGCCTTCCAACCTATCACAGGCCTTCCCTTTTGTTCTTTCCCCCCCACCTTCCTCTGCCCCGGCTCGTGCTTAAAACCTGTTACATCTCGAACTTTTTCCACTTCTGACGAAAGGTCATCGACCTGAAACGTTAACTCTGTTTCTCTCTCCACGGATGCTGCCTGGCCTGCTGAGTATTTCCAGCATTTTCAGTTTTTATTACTGCATATCCTTCTATTTTTGCCGTCATGCACTTATCTAGGTTTCCCTTAAATGCATCTATGCTATTTGCCTCAACTACACTCTGTGGCAGCGAGGTGCACATTCTCTCCATTTTCTGTGTAAAGAAGTTGCTCCGGAATTCCTTTTTGGATTTATTAGTGACTATCTTATATCTATGACTTCTAGTTTTGGACTCTCCACAAGTGGAAACTTTTGCTCTACGTCTAGCCTGTTGAACCCCCCTCATAATTTTAAAGACCTCTATCAGGTCACTCCTCAACCTTCTCTTTTATAAAGAAAAGAGTCCCAGCCTGTTCAGTCTCTCCTGATAGTTATAACCTGTCAGTTCTGGTATCCTCCTTGTAATTTGTGTTTGCACCTTCAGCAGTGCCTCTATATCGTTTCTGTAATATGGAGACCAGAACTGTGCACAGTATTCTAAGGGAGAGTTTTTCAGGGGGCCAGTGGGCACAATCGGTGGCGAGTCAGGTGGGAAAATGTTTTTTTTGATAGTGGGTTGGGACTCCGCTGTCAACCCGCTGCCACGCACCTTTATCAAATGTTAGGTCTGCTAGCGTTGAGCAGACCCAACACGCAGCGGCGGGAGAGGCAATTGAAATCATTAGTGGCTTGTTTACAGCCACTTAACAATGCTTTTTTCCCAGCTTTTTGATTTTGACAGGTCGCCCATCAGTTTCCAGCTGTGCCTTGACCTCATCTGTGAAGCTGAGGTGGGAGGTCAATGGCCATTGATTCAGCTGATGAGTTGACAGCTTCAAATATCAAGTCAAAGCTCCCAGCTGATTCAGATCTCTTCCCTTAGCCATTAGCTTCTCTGAACTATATTTCCACTACAGATTCAGAATGCTGCAAGTCTTTACACAAGTCTCCATCCAGTCTGACTTCATTACCTCTCCCACCATTGACAGATTGCTTCTGTCATTTCTACTTCACCTGCCATCTATTCCATCAGCATCAATGCCCTTGAAACTATTTCACCTTGGTCCTCAGAATCCCACCATGATCAGACCCAACACCAGCAGCACCAGGCACACCAGCATCACCAACCTTCTCTGCAATCACCTGATGCTGCACAGGACACAGGGCATCAGCACCCAACCACATTGCTGCTCGGGAGGCCAGGGATGGCGTCACCATGGCCAGATTTACTTCACTTGACACTGTACACCCTGGCTGCCACATGATGCATCAGGTTGGCACCACCCCAAACCAACACCTTAAAGCATCCCTACAATGCCCAAGCCATTCCTTTCACACTCATCACCATTGCGGGGGGTACCGTCATGTCTCACCATTCACTGTAACTCACTAAGCCACTTCCAAAAGTGCACACAAATCTGTCCAAGAACGCAAAGTGTTGAAAATAAAAGTTTCAATGTTTGACACCACACTCACCAGAAACTTTACATGAACATTGCATAAAACACCCATGTGTGTTGTTAGCTGGTATGATTGGACTAGGATGAGTGTGAGGGGTGGCTAAGTGAGATGGGGAAGTGATAATGTAGATAGAGAGGGATGGGTGGAGGTGCAAGATAAGTTGGTTTGAGTAAGGATGTGCAGGAGTAGGTTAGGGAAGGCAGAGTGATGGGGATGTGATGAGTGGCACAGCAGGATGAGATTGAGTGTGGCTTTGCAGTAATGTTTCGTGATCTACTGAGATCATTGAAAGATTTGTGCCACTGCAGCCTGGTCCTCCTGACGACATCCCTGCTTATGCCCTTCACTGCAATGTGCAACCAGGCTGCGTTGGTCTCCTGGGGAGGTCTCCTCTGCCCATTGGAGGGGAAGAGAACCTCCCTGCATGCTGTGACTCCCTACATAAGCATATGGAGGGAGTCATGGGAGAGCCTGGGTGCAGCTGTGCACCTTTGTGTAGTGCTCATCAGTGTTTCCAGCACCTCAATGCTGCAGAACACTGACAGCACAAATGTCAAAGTGAATTTGCGCACGGTCCCTTTAAGGAAACTGGCTGATGATGCGTCATCAAATGGCGTCACCAGACCCGCTTCCTTCAATTGGCCAGGAAACTCACTGGTCGGGCTTAACGAGCCCAATCAAGGGAAAATCATTCTACAGTGCGGGCTGGAGCCAGCAGCGGGGTCGGGACCCGCCACCGACATCGCCCGCCACGGACCTGCTGAGGTTGGTAAAATCCAGCCCTAATGTGGTCTAACCAAGGTTTAACATAACCTTTCTGCTTTTCAATTTGATTCCTCCAGAAATGAACCCTAGTGCTACGTTTGCATTTTTCTTGGGAGCAGTATTCAGTTATAGGATGGACTTGTGCTTTACCGAGGTGGATCATAGCCATTGAGTTCTTTGTATCCACTTTGTATAATAGAGTGGGCCAAGCTCTACAAGAAGAATTGGATCATGGAACGAATCAAACATCAATACATGCCGTTAGGATAGCGAAGTCTCAGCATAGTAAGGGTTCCCTAAAGGCCTGACTTTGGGAGTATGTATAAAGGGCATTTGGTGTTTGATAGTGCAACCAGGTAAACCTAAGAAATGCAACCTTGACTAATTTTTTCACCTCTGACATTAGTCAATAGCTGGAGCCCTAATGTCGACCTGTAAACTGTCCTCATAGAATTTCATGGAATTTACAGCACAGAAGCAGGCCATTCAGCCTAACTGGTCTATGCCGGTGTTTATGCTCCACACGAGCCTCCTCCCACTATATTTCATCTAACCCTATCACTATAACCTTGTATTCCTTTCTCCTTCATGTACTTATCTAGCTTCCCCTTAAATGCATCAATGCGATTCGCCTTAACCACTCCACGCGGAAGCGAGTTCCACATATGTACCACTCTCTGGGTAAAGAAGTTAAAAGAAGCTTTGGGGAAAGCAGAGAAATCTGCCTGCAAGTCTCAAGCAATGTTAATTGCTGACAGAAGATATATTATTGGAAGAAGAGTCACTCAGATGGCAAAGTGTCATTTTTTAAAACCAAGTTTCCTGTCTTTTAAAAAAGAGCAGAAAGCTAACTAACTGCTGTGTACAAAACAAACTGATAGATGAATCCATTCATAATTAAAATCAAGCCATTAATTATTCATTCTCATTCAATAGCTTATTTCTGCTGACAAAGAATTAAAAAGTGCAGTATCTTCAATAGTAACGCAACAGATTGAGTGATGTTTATTCTGAATTTATTGAATTCAATCCTTATAAAAAAAAAAGTTAATTAAAAAAAATTGCTCTATTAATTCACTAAAGAGCACATTCTTTTGTCGAAAATGGTTCATCATAAATAAGTAACAACTCGTATAAGTGTCTCTGTCACTCTGTTGGGGCATAACCTTCTTAAGAACCTTTTATACCCCTGGATTTGGTCACCAATATTTGAAACTTGATGAAATATGATAAGACATTACAACTCATTTGGGACTCGTGCAATAAATAATTGGATTTAATTGACTATCTCACAGTGGAAAACTCCAGACACAACTTGAAATGACAAAGTGATAAATTCACTCGCACACACTAACCTTTCCAACATTACTCTACTATGAGCCCTACTTTATTTTTTGATGATTTGTGATTGCTCCAGTTGGACTTTACTTGACTATGCAGACTACTGGCTCATTGTTATTAGCTTTCAGGCCTTTCTCTTCTGACAATAGGTCATTGTGATATATGGGGCTGGATTTTGCCAATGGGGAGCTTTTGGAGGCGGGGCTCCCACTTGTCGGGTTTTAGTCCCACCTCCACCAACTTCTGGCCAACCCATGCTAATTTCCCTTGATTGACCTTGTTAAGCCCGTCCAGCGGGCTTAGCAGGCCAATTAAGGAAAAGTTGATTACAGAGAACGTCAGCGTATAACAATAGCAAAATACTGCGGATGCTGGAAATCCAAAATAACAACAGAAAATGCTGGAATAACTCAGCAGGCCAGGCAGCATCCGTGGAGAGAGAAATAGAGTTAATGTTTCAGGTTGAAGACCTTTCGTCAGAACTGGAACAAAGCAGGAAATGGAAAGCACGTTTAGGGGCTGGGAAAAGGGGGAGGGGAATGAAAGAACAGAAGGGAAGGTCAGTGATAGGATAGAAAGCAGGAGAGATTAAGAGACATTGAGAGACATTAAAAGATATTCAAGGCAAGGGGAGGTGGTAATGGGACAGGTTAAGGAACAAAGGATGGCTCTAGATGAAGTGTGAATTGCGCTGGCAGAATGAAGGACAGCTGCCATGTGGGAGGGAAGAAAAAAAGGCACAAACAAAAAGTGTGGATAAAAAAAAGAGAAAATATATAAATGTGATAGGGGTCGAGGTTATGATCTGAAATTGTTGAACTCTATGTTGAGCCCAGAGGGCTGTAGAGTGCCTAATCGAAAGATGAGGTGCTGTTCTTGGAGCTTACGCTGAGCTTCCGTGGAACAATGAAAGAGGCCGAGGACGGTGAGGTCTGAGTGGGAATGAAGTGGTGAATTAAAGTGACACGGCACCAGTAGCTCGGGGTCCCCCTTACGGACTGAACAGAGGTGTTCCGCAAAGCGTTCACCCAATCTGCGTTTGGTCTCCCCAATGTAGAGGAGACCACATCGTGAGCAGCGAATACAGTATACTAAATTGCAAGAAGTACAAGTAAATCGCTGTTTCACCTGGAAGGGGTGTTTGGGGCCCTGGACAGTGGGAAGGGGGGAGGTATAAGGGCATGTGTTGCACCTCCTGCGCTTGCACGGGAAGGTGCCGGGCGAAGGGGAAGGGGTGCTGGGGGTGGTAGAGGAGTGGACTAGGGTGTTGCGGAAGGAGCGGTCCCTATGGAATGCTGAAAGGGGAGGTGAGGGGAAGATGCGTTTGGTGATGGGATCACGCTGGAGGTGGCGGAAATGGTGGAGGATGATCCGTTGAATGTGGAGGCTGGTGGGGTGAAAGGTGAGGACAAGGGGAACTCTATTGTGGTTCCGGGAGGGAGGGGCAGGGGTGAAGGCAGAAGTGCGGGAGATAGAACGGACACGGTCGAGGGCCGTGTCAACCACGGTAGAGGGGAATCCTCGGTTGAGGAAAAAGGAAGACATGTCGGAAGCACTGGTATGGAAGGTGGCATCATCGGAGCAGCTGCGGTGGAGACAGAGAAACTGGGAGATTGGAATAGAGTCCTTACAGGAGGCGGGGTGGGAGGAAGTGAAGTCCAGGTAGCTGTGGGAGTCCGAAATAACAACAGAAAATGCTGGAAAAACTCAGCAGGTCAGGCAACATCCGTGGAGAGAAATTTGAGTTGACGTTTCGGGTTTGACCCTTCTTCAAAACTGGAGAGAAAAGGAACTAGATCGAAGGCAGGGCTGCGATCGGACAAAAGAATAACAAGGTTGAAGAGCCAAATGGAGATCCCGTCGCAGAGAAGAGCAGAACTTCTTCAAGGTAGGCATTCCTAGAAGAGGTGTGGCAGTGAACCAAACACTAGTACGATAGCAAAATACTGCAGATGTTGGAAATCCGAAATAACAACAGAAAATGCTGGAAAAACTCAGCAGGTCAGGCAACATCCGTGGAGAGAAATTTGAGTTGACGTTTCGGGTTTGACCCTTCTTCAAAACTGGAGAGAAAAGGAACTAGATCGAAGGCAGGGCTGCGATTGGACAAAAGAATAACAAGGTTGAAGAGCCAAACGGAGATCCCGTCGCAGAGAAGAGCAGAACTTCTTCAAGGTAGGCATTCCTAGAAGAGGTGTGGCAGTGAACCAAACACTAGTACGATAGCAAAATACTGCAGATGTTGGAAATCCGAAATAACAACAGAAAATGCTGGAAAAACTCAGCAGGTCAGGCAACATCCGTGGAGAGAAATTTCTGTTGTTATTTCGGATTTCCAACATCTGCAGTATTTTGCTATCGTACTAGTGTTTGGTTCACTGCCACACCTCTTCTAGGAATGCCTACCTTGAAGAAGTTCTGCTCTTCTCTGCGACGGGATCTCCGTTTGGCTCTTCAACCTTGTTATTCTTTTGTCCGATCGCAGCCCTGCCTTCGATCTAGTTCCTTTTCTCTCCAGTTTTGAAGAAGGGTCAAACCCGAAACGTCAACTCAAATTTCTCTCCACGGATGTTGCCTGACCTGCTGAGTTTTTCCAGCATTTTCTGTTGTTATTTCGGATTTCCAACATCTGCAGTATTTTGCTATCGTACTCGTGTTTGGTTCACTGCCACACCTCTTCTAGGAATGCCTACCTTGAAGAAGTTCTGCTCTTCTCTGCGACGGGATCTCCGTTTGGCTCTTCAACCTTGTTATTCTTTTGTCCGATCGCAGCCCTGCCTTCGATCTAGTTCCTTTTCTCTCCAGTTTTGAAGAAGGGTCAAACCCGAAACGTCAACTCAAATTTCTCTCCACGGATGTTGCCTGACCTGCTGAGCTTTTCCAGCATTTTCTGTTGTTATTTCGGATTTCCAACATCTGCAGTATTTTGCTATCGTAGCTGTGGGAGTCAATGGGTTGTAGTGAATGTTTGTCAATAACCTATCCCCAGAGATGCAGACGGAGAAGTCGAGGAAGGGAAGGGAAGAGTCGGCGATGGACCAAGTGAAGGTGAGGGAAGGGTGGAAATTAGAAGCAAAGTGAATGAAATTTTCTAGTTCATGGCGAGAGCAGGAAATGGCACCGATACAGTCATCAATGTACTGGAAATAGAGGTGAGGGAGGGGACCCGAGTAGGACTGGAACAAAGAGTGTTCCACATATCCCATGAAAAGGCAGGCATAGCTAGGAGCCATAGCAACACCTTTGATTTGGAGGAAATGAGTGGAGTCAAAGGAGAAGTTGTTCAATGATATTTCATCTGTCAAAAATTTTTGAAAAATGAATTGTCATAGTTTGACAGCTATGTGAAGCTGTCAAACACTGATATTCTCTGTAGTTTGATGAGTTCTTGAATTCAAGACTCATCAAACCTCTTTATTTAACAGAAATTAGATGGTTGCTGCATTGGAGAATGCAGTGGCCATCTGTCATCTCTGACGCGGAGCTGCGGGACTCTCCGCATACCCAACTCTTGAAGCCTGCAGGAAGAAACAAAGGTAAGTAAACTTTTACTAACACTTTCCACTTACCTCACATACTCACCTCACCATACTTGCACCCATCACTTACCTTCACAGCACACTTTTACACCCCTCCAACCCCCGCAGACCCATTGCTCGCCTCGGTTTCCCTGGCGGGGTTCGCAGCCTTCGGGAAGCCCGCACTTGTGTGTGTAAAATGGGGATAATCCTCTTATCTGCCTGTTAACTATCTGTTAACAGGCAGATAAGTGGCACTAATCCCCTTCCCGCCTCCAAGGAGATGGGACCCGGCGCGGGTAGGCTACCCGCCTCCTGGCATGATGGCATGGATGCAGGTTGGGGGCGGGTTCCTGCCCCCAGATTCTGCCATTTTCCTGGCAGTCCCGCCTCCCCAGGGATGGCAAGATCGCGCCCGTGATTCCAGGCTCCAGTGCTTCTTTACATCCAGAATGTTCTTTTTCCCCTCATTATATTTTCACCCCTTTCCTTCTCTCCTGAAGACAGTGACTCCCTAATGGGATAACCACTCCTTTAAGTACTGGTCGCCCACTAGTACCTCGGTTAAGTGGCCATTGTTGATACATGGTCCTTGACAGTGACTGCCAGTGATCTAATCCACCATGGGAAGCATCAAAGTCAAATTGGATCTTGTGCTCACCCACATTTCGAGCACTGGATGGCATTCAGGACTATGGTCAATTTTTCCCTGTGAAGTTCAAAGGTGTTGAGGCCAATTGTAGCACCCCTGTTGCAGTCCAACACAGATCAGGAATCAAACCTTGGCCCTTCTTCTGTATGACTCGGCTACTTAATGGGCTAACTTGTTGAGCAGTGGGAAATCCTACTATATTGGCCTTTGCAATCTCATCAATACATTACAGGTGCTAAAGTTCTCCTGTTAATCAACCTCCTTCATTTTGAGTAAGCACGAGACACTTGATGGTGGATAATACAGAACAGACTTTATTGATATCCAGTATAGGTCCACCCAGACAAACAGAGTGGCTTTCGGTTTCTCTATCCTTTGATCTCTCTGAAGAACTGTTGAAAACTATGTTCCTTTTTCCACCATATTTTGCCTACATCAAAGGTACATGGTACAGATAAGACTTCATAATGTATCTGTTCCTAAATCCTTTGAAAATGGTCTATTTACATAAATCATTTTAATTGTTTACTTCAAAGCTACTTCTCTGAAACAAGCCTTCCTGACTTAACTGTTCTTGAATCCTTTGAAGTATCGGCTTTATTAACCGTTACCTTTCTATTGCTATAGTTAATAGATCCCTTAATCACTCACGCTTGATGTCATTACTGTCACTTATTTGTTTGCCCAAGCATTTCTTGTATACAACACTAAAAACAGAAGACAAACCATGCATTCCTCTCATGACACTTCAAAGCCATCCTCTTTATCTTGGAAAGCCTGTTGCTCCAAGATACAAGGACGTTTGACTATTAATCCTTACCTCTCCAAGATGCCCGACATTTAACTCTTCAGGATGCCAACAACAGGTACAAGTGTCATCATTAATATACAATAGGTAAAGGATAGTTAATAGCTAGTCATCTTTGGCTCAGTGGAAAGCTCTATCACCTCTGAGTCAGTAGGTTGTGGGTTAAAGACCCACTCCAGAGACTTGGGCACATAGCCTAGATGGATACTTCAGTGCAGTACTGAGGGAGTGCTGAACTGTCAGAGGTGCCGTATTTTGGACGAGACATTAAACCAAGGCCCCATCTGCTCCCTCAAGTGGCCGTAAAAGATTCAAAAACACTATTTCATGAAGAGCAGGGAAGTTCTCCTGCTGTCCTGGTCAACATTTATACCTCAACAAATATCATTAAAACAGATTACCTGGTTGTCTATATCAGTCCTGTTTGTGGAAGCTTGCTGTGCTAAAATTGGCTGCCACGTTTTCTACATCAGATCAGTGACTACACTTCAAAAGTACTTCATTGGCTGTGAAGCGCTTTGGGACGTCCTGAGGTCATGAAAGATGCTATATAAATGCAAGTCTTTCTTCATTGTCTGGTGGGCCCCACAGTATCTGAGGCTGAACCACACTGTTTGCAACCTTGGTGTCATATTTGACTCTGAAATGAGCTTCCGACCACATATCCGCGGCATAACTAAGACCACCTATTTACACCTCCGTAACATCACCAGTCTCCGCCCTTGCCTCAGCTCATCCGCTGCTGAAACCCTCATCCATGCCTTTGTTACCTCTAGACTTGACTATTCCAATGCAGTCCTGGCTGGCCTCCCACATTCTACCCTACGTAAACTTGAGGTCATCCAAAACTCGGCTGCCCGTGTCCTAACTTGCACCAAGTCCCATTCACCCATCACCCCTGTGCTCGCGGACCTACGTTGGCTCCCGGTTAAGCAAAGCCACGATTTCAGAATTCTCATCCCTGTTTTCGAATCCCTCCATGGCCTCGCCCCTCCCTATCTCAGTAATCTCCTCCAGCCCCACAACTGCTCGAGATATCTGCGCTTCTCAAATTCTGGCCTCTTGAGCATCTCTGATTATAATCGCTCAATCATTGGTGGCCATGCCTTCTGTTGCCTAGGCCCTAAGCTCTGGAATTCCCTTCCTAATCCTCTCTGCCTCGCTACCTCTCTGTCCTCCTTTAAGACGCTCCTTAAAACCTACCTCTTTGACCAAGCTTTTGGTCATCTGCCCTAATTTCTGCTTATGGGGCTTGATGTCAAATTTTTTGTTTTATAATACTCCTGTGAACCGCCTTGGAACATTTTACTATGTTAAAGGCACTATGTAAATACAAGTTGTTACTGTTGTTGAAGCCTTTCCCTTTGTTCCCGATCAACACTTTGGATAAATTACAAAATTAATTTCTGCTTAAAAGAAACAATTATTTGGGCTTCATTCTGTGCGATGGCTGCAGCTTAACACTGAAGTGACGGAATCAATCGATACTATCAATTCTGGCCTGCTATTCTGACAGAATCTGTAGCAAACACAAAAGGAATTCAGTGACACTTTATTGATTTACTTGGCTTGAGTATTTTTTTCTTCTTCACCTTTTTTGCTGCATCTGTGCCTTACTCTTCTGTTTTATGTGGTTAACCTAGTGGTGCCAGCCCTCCAGGATTGGCCTGGAGTCTTCAGGAATTAAAGATTAATCACCAGGACACTGCTGCTAGCAACACCCAGGGAGAAAAATCCTAGGCGTATTAAAAGAAATTGCGTGTTGTTTTTCATTTTCTATGAACAATTTTGTTTATTAGTTATAAAGGTAGGGGAGCTAGGAAGAAGGTAATTTGATTGACAGTCAAGAATCATCCAATCGGGTAATGAAGAGTCTGCTCGCTTTCCAATTGGCCGTGGGAAGGCGGAGCACCGTGAGCTTGGACGTGTTGGGTGACCAATGACGGGAGCTTGCGGGAGGGATGGTTGGAGGTAGGAGGTCGTGTGATAAAATCTCCACAGATATATCCAACCAGAGTTGGCAACACTAGATTAACCCGATGACATGGTAAGACAATGGGCCTGCATCAGGTTTTTTACTTCATCTAACGTCAATGTGAAACGGCAATGAAATATTAACACTTTTGCCAGGCTTACTGAAGCACTGAAATTGTTAGTCAGGGCGGCAAAGCTTAAAAGTTGTTTCCGCCTACCTGAGGATTTTGCCTTTCTGCAGAAATGATTGCTCGGAGATTTTGTCATCAGCTTCAAAAGGGTTGATTTTTTTTACCTGGCAATAATGGGGCAGTAAGGGCCTCGAAATGGGCTGGATAGCCTTTCTGCCCCACTAACACCGGCTCTATTTTGAAAGGGGTCTACCACCGGGTGTCTAAAGCGCTCGGCTGTTTTAGGTGAGAGGATCTTTTTAACTTGGTAATGGGGTCCTATGATGTAAGTTGAACCCCGATTGCCATTTTAGGTTGGAACTGGCAGCTCACCAGTTTCACAGGCAATGACGCTGAAGAGGCCTGGCCAAAGGAAAATGTTGAATATTTTATGTGGGCTGCTACTTTTACTGCTCTTCCAGGGCCACTGCGTACGTGTGTGTGCGTGTGCGTGCGAGAATGTGCATATCTGCATGTGTGTGCATGTGTGAATGTATGCATGCAAATGGATGCCAAGCGAGGACAAAATAGGGCTTGGCTCCAATGCCCTCACTGATCAACGAGCCTGGCGGCACTCACCACCTGGGCTTGATGTATGAAGGTTGGCCACTTGGCTGTGGTATGAGCGAGGTTGCCACTTCCAGGTGAACCATACCCCACCTTCAGAAAAAGAGCGTTCAAAATTTGAAAGCAATAAAGAATGTTAATTATGGTGTCTAAATTTGGGCAATTTGGGTGACACTTCATGTGCTAGCTTTGAGATCGGTAACAATTTCTACGACTGACATCTTTAGCTTCTGTCTTCAATCGGTGTAGCTCACTAGCTATGGCTCATTAACTGACTTACATATTCATAATGCCACACAGGCTCGCAATTTATTCTCCCTGAATTCCATGTGCATTGAATAGAATATCTTATCTCGGAAACTCTCCTCATCACCTCCTGCACCTTTTTTAACATGGAGATAAACCACAAGAATGGTATATGAGGGATGATAGCAAAATACTGCAGATGCTGGAAATCCGAAATAACAACAGAAAATGCTGGAAAAACTCAGCAGGCCAGGCAACATCCGTGGAGAGAAATTAAAAGTCGACGTTTCGGGTTGAAACCCTTTTTCAAAACTGGAAAGGAAATAAAATAGATCGAAGGCAGGGCCGCGATAGAACAAAAGAGAAGTAAAGAGACATTAATAGGTATTCAAAACCAGACGGGATGGTAATAGGACAGAGGAGACAAAGACGGCTCAGATTAGGTGTGAAGTGTACTGGCAGGATTCAGTCTGTAAGGGTGACCCCGAGCTTCTGGTCGCCTGTCATTTTAATTCACCGCTCCATTCCCACTCGGGCCTCACCGTCCTTGGCCTCTTGCATTGTTCCACGGAAGCTCAACGTAAACTCGAGGAACAGCACCTTATCTTCCGATTAGGCACTTTGCAGCTTTCCGGACTCAATATCGAGTTCAACAATTTCAGATCATAACCTCAGCCCCTATTACATTTTTACGTATATATTTCTTTTCCACCCCTTTTTTGGGTCTTCCCTTCCCCCCCCCCGCTTTCCTTTTTTTTCTCTCTCCCACATGGCAGCTGTTTCCCATCCTGCCAGTACACTTCACACCTAATCTGAGCCGTCTTTGTCTCCTCTGTCCTATTACCATCATGTCTGGTTTTGAATACCTCTTAATGTCTCTTTACTTTTGTTCTATCGCAGCCCTGCCTTCGATCTATTTTATTTCCTTTCCAGTTTTGAAAAAGGGTTTCAACCCGAAACGTCGACTTTTAATTTCTCTCCACGGATGTTGCCTGGCCTGCTGAGTTTTTCCAGCATTTTCTGTTGATATACGAGGGATGGTTGGCTATCCTGGGTCTCTTGAAAAGAGAAGGAATATGATAGAAAAGCAAAATACTGCGGATGCTGGAAATTATAAATAAAAACAGAAAATGCTGGACCTACTCAGCAGGTCAGGTAGCACCTGTGGAGAGTGAAACAGTTAACGTTTCATATTGATGATTTTCCATCAGAACTGGAAAAAGTTAGACATGCAACAGGTTTTAAGCAAGTACAGAGGCAGGGAAAGCGGGGAGGGGAGGAAGGAAGAAAAGGGAAGGTCTGTGATCAGGTGGAAGGCAGGCGAGATTAGATGATGAAAGGGATGATGGTGCAAGGCAAAAGGGGGTGGTAATGGGACAAGTAAGGAAACAAAAGATGGATCCAGAGGACAACAGCAGAACCATTAGCAGCACCTGCTGTCTGGGGGAAAAAAGGGAGCAGTAGTTATGATCTGAAATTGTTGAGTCAGGAAGACTGTAAAGTGCCTCATCGAAAGATATAGTGCTGTTCCTCGAGCTTCATTGGAACAGTGTAGGAGATCGAGGACAGAGAGGTCAGAGTGGGAGTGGGGCAGAAAATTAAAATGACAGGTGACCGGAAGCTCGGGGTCACACTTGTGGGCTGAATGGAGGTGTTCTGCAAAGCGATCACACAGTCTGCGTTTGGTCTCCCCAATGTAGCAGTGAGCATCATGAGCAGTGAATACAGTATACTAAATTGAAAGAAGTACAAGTAAATCGCTATTTTGCCTGGAAGAGTGTTTGGGGCCCTGGACGGTGGGAAGGGAGGAGGTAAAAGGGCAGGTGTTGCATCTCCTGCACCTACACGGGAAGATGCCTAGGAAAGGGAGAGGCTGTTAGGGGTGAATGAGGAGTGAACAAGGGTGTCACCGAGGGAATCATAGAATGGTTACAGCATGGAAGAAGGCCATTTGGCCCGTTGAGCCCGTGCCAGCTATCTGCAAGAGCACATCAGCTAGTCCCACACCCCTGACCTTTCCCTGTAGCCCTGCAATTTTTTTTCTTTCAAGTACTTATCCAACTCCCTTTAGAAAGCCATGATTGAGTCTGCCTCCACCATCCTGTCAGGCAGCACATTCCAGATCCTAAACTCTTGCTGCGTAAAAAAGGGTTTTGTTGTGTCGCCTTTGGTTTTTTTGCCAATCACCTTAAATCTGTGTCCTCTGGTTCTCAGCCCTTCCGCCAATGGGAAGTTTCTCTATATCTACTCTGTCTAGACCCCTTATGATTTTGAACACCTCTATCAAATCTCCTCTCAACCTTCTCTGCTCTAAGGAGAACAACCCCAGCTTCTCCAGTCTATCCACGTAACTGAAGTCCCTCATCCCTGGAATCATTCTCGTAAATCTTTTCTGCAGCCTCTCTAAGGCCTTCACATCCTTCCTAAAGTGCGGTCTCCAGAATTGGACACAATACTCCAGTTGAAGCCGAACCAGTGTTTTATACAGGTTCATCATAATTTCTATGCTTTTGTACTCTATGCCTCTATTCATGAAGCCCAGGATCCCATAAGCTTTTTTAACTGCTTTCTCAACCTGCCCTGCCACCTTCAACAGTTTGTGCACATATACGGTCACTTCGGAATGCTGAAAGGGAAGGGAAAGGGAGGGAAAGATGTGTTTGGTGGTGGCATCACACTAGAGATGGCGGAGGATGATTCGTTGAATGTGAAGGCTGGTGGGGTGGAACGTGAGGACAAGGGAAACCTTATGGTTTTGGGAGGGAGGGCAAGAGGTGAGAGTAGACGTGTGGGAACTGGGACAGACACGGTTGAGGGCCATGTCAACCACGGTGGAGGGGAATCCTCGATTGAGGGAAAAGGAAGACATATCGGAAGCACTGGTATGGAAGATAGCATTGTCAGTACAGATGCATCGGAGACAGAGAAACTGGGAGAATGGAATTGAGTCCTTACAGGACATGGGGTGGGAGGAAGTGTAATCAAGGCAGTTGTGGAAGACAGTGGGCTTATAGTAGATATTGGTGGACAGGTTATCTCCAGAAATGGAGGCAGAGAAGTTGAAGAAGGGAAGGGAAGATTCAGAGATGGACCAGGGGAAGACAAGGGAGGGTTGGCGATTGGAATTACAAAAATATGATAGAATATTTTAAATTTAGGAAATGTCCAGCAACAGCTCAATTTTAAAAATCCTATCCTTATTTTCCAATCACTCCATGGCCTCACCCCTCCTTATCTCTGTAATCTCCTCCAGCTCTACAACCTACAATGCTCACCGATGCTCAGTTTGGGTTCCGCTAGGACCACTCGGCTCCAAACCTTATTACAGCCTTGGTCTTATCATGGACAAAAGAGCTGAATTCCAGAGGTGAGGTGAGAGTGACTGCCCTTGATATCAACCATAGAAGAAACATAGAAACATCGAAAAATAGGAGCAGGAGTAGGCCATTCGTCCCTTCGAGCCTGCTCCGCCATTCAATATGATCATGGCTGATCCTCTATCTCAATACCATATTCCCGCTCTCTCCCGGTATCCCTTGATGCCTTTTGTGTTTAGAAATCTATCTATCACCTGCTTAAATATGTTCAGTGACTTGGCCTCCACAGCCTTCCGTGGTAGAGAATTCCATAGGTTCACCACCCTCTGAGTGAAGAAATTTCTCCTCATCTCAGTCCTAAATGTTCTAATCCGTAGGCAGCATTTGATCGAGTGTGGCGTCAAGGAGCCCTAGCAAAAGTGAAGTCAATGGGAATCGGGGGGGGAAACTCTCCACTGGCTGGAATCATACCTAGCACTATGGAATATGGTAGTGGTTGTTGGAGGGCAATCATCTCAGCCCCAGGACATCGCTGCAGGAGTTCCTCAGGGCAGTGTCCTAGGCCCAACCATCTTCAGCTGCTTCATCAATGACCTTCCCTCCATCATAAGATCAGAAATGGGGATGTTCGCTGATGATTGCAGTGTTCAGTTCCATTCACAACTCCTCAGATAATGAAGCAGTCCATGCCCACATGCAGCAAGATCTGGATGACATTCAGACTTGGGCTGATAAGTGGCAAGTAACATTCGTGCCACACAAGTGCCAGGCAATGACTATCTCCAACCAGAGAGATTCTAACCACTGCACCTTGACATTCAGCGGCATTACCATCACTGAATTCGCCACCATCAACATCCTGGGTGTCACCACTAACCAGAAACTTAAGAGAACCAGCCACATAAATACTGTGGCTACAATAGCAGGTCAGAGGCTGGTTATTCTGTGGTGAGTGTCTCAC
Source organism: Somniosus microcephalus (assembly GCF_052327205.1). NCBI lineage: Eukaryota > Metazoa > Chordata > Chondrichthyes > Squaliformes > Somniosidae > Somniosus > Somniosus microcephalus. The sequence continues at coordinate 42,535,628 of NC_140995.1, read as the reverse complement.
CTCCTGACTCCCTAAAGCCTTTCCACCATCTACAAGGCACAAGTCAGGAATACTCTCCACTTGCCTGGATGAGTGCAGTTCCAACAACACACAAGAAGCTCGATACCATCCAGGACAAAGCAGCCCAACAGAGCGTGTCAGGAAGGGACAGAATATATAAAGATAAAGGTAAAGTAGTAAATGTTAGATCCGTGGTTCAGTGGATAAATAATTACACGGATGCTGTACATAAACAAATAACAGGTCTTTACTGGAGGAGGGTAATCTCAAGACTGGGGTACAGAGGCATGCGCACAGCTTATATACCGGTGTGGTCACTGCCGGTACTACAGTATACAGGAGCTGTAAAAAGTAGTTCTGACTTAAAGCACATACACTACAATTCCTCCCTTTTTAGATTAATAATACCCCCTTAATATTCAAATAACAATTACATTTTTACATGTACATTCAATAACAAAAGTCCATTTATAGATTCAGTCTTTGGGGCGGCTTCCTGACCCTTTCGGGATAGCGCCTTTCCGGAGGTTCTTGTTCTTGGTGCAGAGGCGATTCTGACCCCCTTTCATCGGGTAGTTCATCGGGTTCCACTACTACTGGGTCTGAAGTAGAAACTACCGGTATGTCGGGTTCATCCCCAGGTACTCGAGACATGGGGTTGACGCATTCCTGTGATGCTAAGATCTGATCAACATGGCGTCTCACAATGTTCTCCCCGACATCCACTGTGTACATTAATGGCCCCTGCCTTGTACATATCGTTCCGGGTTGCCACTTCTCTGTTCGATAGTCCCGGGCCAAGACTGGTTGCCCTACATTGAAGCTCCTTGTCAGCTTCTCGTTGATGTGCTGGAATTGTTTGTCCTCAACATTTCTTCGCACATTTGGTCTGAGCAAGTCCAGATGAGATCTCAACCTTCGGTTAAAGAACATCATGGCCGGGGTCTGGTTGGTAACTGCATGTGTCGCGTTTCGGTAGGCTAATAAGAAATTGTCCATCTTATGCTGTAGTGGAATTTCCTTGTCGCACATGGCCTTTATCGCCTTCTTAAAGGTTTGTACGAACCTCTCAGCCAATCCATTGGTGGCTGGATGATACGGGGCGGATGTGTAATGCCTTACCCCATTCCTTTTCATGAATTTTTGGAACTCGTCGGACACAAACTGTGGTCCATTATCAGAGCAGATCTGTTCTGGCAACCCGTTTCTGGCAAATATGGTCCGTAGGACTGCAATCGTTTTCTCTGTAGTGGTTGAAGACATCTTTATCACCTCAGGCCACTTTGAATGAGCATCCACTGCTATTAAGAACATTGAGTCCATGAATGGACCAGCGAAATCAATGTGCACCCGTTGCCATGGAGAGGAGGGCCACTCCCATGGGTGTAGAGGGGCATGTGGTGGTGCATTTTGGACCTTCTGGCATCCTAAGCAGCTCTTAGTTAGGTCTTCGATTTGTTGATCGATTCCCGGCCACCACACATAAGCCCTAGCTAGGCTTTTCATTTTCACTCCCCCCAGATGACCTTCATGTAGCTCATTTAGCACTCTCTCCCGTAACTTGGGTGGAATCACCACTCTGGATCCACACATCACTGTCCCCTGGCATACTGACAGCTGTTCTCTTCTGGATGAGAATGCTGGCAACAGTGAGTCGCCATGTGTTGGCCATCCCCTCACCGTTAATTCATATACCCGTGACAGCGTCGGATGATTGCGGGTCTCCTTCTCTATATCCGCGTTTGTTACTGGCAATCGTTCAAATATTGACGAATAAAATATCTCGATAGGGTCCACTGCTGGTGCTTCCTCCACAGTAGGCAGTGGCAGGCGCGATAGCCCATCAGCGTTCCCATGCTGTCTCGTGCCTTTATATTCTATTTCATATTGATTCGCCCCTAGAAACAGGGACCATCTTTGTAACCGCTGTGCAGTCATTACTGGCACGCCCTTCTTAGGATTAAAGATGGAGACAAGTGGTTGGTGGTCAGTCAGCAATGTGAACTTCTGTCCATGCAGATAGTGGTTGAATTTTTTTACTCCCCATACTAGCTGAGGGCCTCCCTGTCAATCTGGGCGTAGTTGCGCTCGGCTGAGGTTAGTGACCGAGATGCAAAGGCTACTGGCCTCTCCAACCCGTCTGGGAATTTATGCGACAGCACTGCTCCAATGCCGTAGGGTGATGCATCACATGCCAAACGAATTGGTAGTGCTGGGTTGAAATGGGCCAACACCTCTTTTGATGTGATCAATTCTTTACACTTCTGGAAAGCTCGTCTACGTTCGTCATCCCACTTCCATGGTACCCCTGTTTGCAGTAGGGTGTTCAGCGGGTGTAATACCGTAGACAAATTTGGTAAGAACTTGTGGTAATAGTTTACCAGCCCTAGGAACGACCTCAGTTGTGACACATTTTCCGGTGCTGGAGCCTTGACTACTGCCTCTATCTTGTCAGGGGACTTATGTAACCCCTCTTCATCGATGATGTGGCCGCAATACGAGATCTGTTTCTGGAAAAACTCGCACTTGTGGCGATTAGCTCGTAGCCCATATTCCTTTAATCTGGCGAGCACCTTCTCCAAGTTAGCGAGGTGATCACCGTCATTTTCGCCCGTGACCAAGATGTCATCCAAATAACACTGGGTCCCTGGAATCCCTTGCAGGACCTGATCCATCGCCCTTTGCCAGATAGCCGGAGCCGAGGCTACTCCAAACACCAGCCGGTTGTATTGATAGAGACCTTTATGGGTGTGGATCGTAAGGTAATGTTTCGAAGCTTCTTCTACCTCCATTTGCAAGTACGCCTGGGCTAGATCAATTTTGGTGAAGCGATTACCACCAGATAGCAAGGCGAAAATATCCTCAATTCGTGGAAGCGGATATTGCACTGTGTGAAGGACTGGGTTCACTGTCACCTTAAAATCCCCACAGATGCGGACCTTCTTTGGTTCCTCAGGCGTATTACTCAACGACCTCTTCATTACAGGAACGATGGGTGTAGCCCACTCGCTCCAGTCCACTTTGGACAGTACTCCTGAACGTTCCAACCCTTCCAGCTCTGCTTCAACCGCTGGTCTGATTGCATAAGGCACTGGTCTGGCCTTCAGAAACTTTGGGCTTGCATTATCCTCTATTTTAATTGTTGCTGTTATTCCTTTTAGTGTTCCTAGTCCCTCCTGGAACACTTCTTTTGCATCAGTTAGCATTTTTGACTCGTCCAGGTGTGACGTCATCATCCTTTTTGGCCTCCACCTTCAGTGCCTGTATGGAATGCCAATCTAAATGTATCTTCCGGATCCATTCACGTCCTAGCAGTGGTGGTCCTCCATTTGGCAATACATATATATCCATTTTAGGTATTTCCTGACCTTTATATGTCACTTTCACCCTTATTTTTCCTTTGGGGTAGACTTTTTGCCCCGTATACGTCTTCAAGACAATCTCTGTAGCTTTCAAGGGTATGTGTGAAAATAGCCGCTTGTAGTCTCTTTGATTTATGACTGTTAGAGCTGACCCTGTGTCCAATTCCATTTCCACTTGGACTCCGTCTATCTTGAGTGTAACCCAGATAGTCTGGTGATCCTCCATTTCGGTTACATTATGTAGTTTCAGACAACCCAGCTCCTTGCTTCCGGAGTCTGTGTCACTTTTCTGTTCATCTGAACCACTGTCCATCACCTGGTGTACCTTTTTGTACTTCTCCTGTGGAGATTTCTTACTGTTGGTTTTCTTCCCAGACCTGCAGACTCTTGCTATGTGTCCTGCTTTCCCACACTGCCTGCACACTTGGTCCTTGAACCAACAATCTTTCTGGTCATGTGTTGTTCTGCCGCAGCAATAGCACTTCCCTGTTCCATAGGTCATTTCGTTGGTGCCATATTCTTGCGGTCTCCGTTGTATCTCTGCAGCGCCCCTTGCGGCTGCCTCGTGTGATACTGCCATACTGAAAGCTTTGTCCAGCGTAAGGTCCTTTTCTGATAGAAGCCGTTTCTGGGTTCCTTCACTTTGTAGCCCACACACAAACTTGTCCCTTAACGTGTCTGCTAGTCCTGCTCCAAACTGGCAGTATTTCGATAGCTTGCGCAGTTCCGTTAGGTACTCAGCATTGCTTTTGTCTTTGTGTTGGTTCCTTTTATGGAACTTATATCGTTCTGCTATCAGCAGCAGTGTGGGGTTTAAGTGGTCCTGTAGGATTTCTACTATGCTTTCAAAATTCTTGTTTACCGGCTTCTCTGGGGTTATTAGATTTCGCAGTAACCCATAAGTTTTTGCACCCATGGAATTTAACAGAACCAGTGCTTTATTAGCATCTGGCACTTCATTCGCCCTGCAGTACACCTCAATACGCTCCACATATGTTGCCCAATCTTCGACTTCACTGTCGAACGTAGAGATACTGCCACTCTTCGGCATCCTTGGTTGTGCGTTAACTATCACCAATGGTGCCTCCCGCGCTTCCCCTTCTTCTCCGCTGGCACAAAATGGCGTCTCCTGCGCTTTCCTTCCTTCCCGCGCTCGCCCGTCTTCTCCGCTGCGGCTTCGCAAAATGGCGTCTCCCGCGCTCTTCCTTCTCCGCGGCTCAATGGCGCCTCCCGCGCTCTCCCTGCTTCTCCGCGGCTCAATGGCGTCTCCCGCGTTCTCCCTGCTTCTCCGTGGCTCAATGGCGTCTCCCCTTGCTTCGCCCCGCGGACCCTGATCAGCCCGTGATCCCTGGCTGTGCTCTGCGCGTTCTTTTGATATTTGTCGACGCCGCTCAGTCTAGAACCCGGCTGTTTCTTACCCTCTCTCCGGTTTGCAGTATTTTTCCTCGACGCCGCTCGGTGATCAACCCCCGGCTGCGCCCTGCTCTCTTCACCCTCTCTCTTACCCCGTCGATGCTGCCCGGCTCTCTCTCTCTGCCGTCGGTCAGCTCCAGCCGCCGCTGCTCGGGAAGGGTCTGCTCTGGACCTGTCGTCAGTCTCTTACTGCTCGTTGTGGCTGGGGAACCAAGCCCGGCTCTCCACAGCCTCCCCAGCAAAGTTGGATCTCTGCCTGACTGCTGGGCGGTTGCTCGTGGTCGACGCCCGTGTTCCTGGACTCGACTATTTTTTTTATTTTTATGTTGCACGTAGATTCGCATCAACACTCGTCGCCACTGTTAGATCCGTGGTTCAGTGGATAAATAATTCCACGGATGCTGTACATAAACAAATAACAGGTCTTTACTGGAGGAGGGTAATCTCTAGATTGGGGTACAGAGGCATGCACACGGCTTATATACCAGTGTGGTCACTGCCAGTACTACAGTATACAGGAGCTGTAAAAAGTAGTTCTGACTTAAAGCACATACACTACAGTAAAGGGGGTAAAAGCAGGAATAAATTGTCACAAAACATATTTAAAAGTTCTTTACCTGAATGCACGCAGCATTCGTAACAAAATAGACGAGTTGACGGTACAAATAACTACACATGGGTATGATCTGGTGGCCATTGCAGAAACATGGCTGCAAGGTGACCATGACTGGGGACTAAACATCCAGGGGTATTTGACTATTAGGAAGGACAGACAGGAAGGAAAGGGAGGTGGGGTGGCTATGTTAATAAAGGATGGAATCACTGCAATAGTGAGAAATGATATTGGGTCAAAGGATCAGGATAGTGAAACAGTTTGGGTGGAGATAAGGAATAATAAGGGGAAAAAGTCACTAGTGGGCATAGTCTATAGGCCTCCTAACAGTTGCAACTCTATTGGTCAGAGTATAAATCAGGAAATAATTGGGGCTTGTAATAAGGGAACCGCTATAATCATGGGAGATTTTAACTTTCATATTGACTGGACAAATCAAATTGGGCAGGGCAGCCTTGAGGAAGAGTTCATAGATTGCATTAGGGGCGGGTTCCTTGAGCAGTATGTTACTGAACCAACCAGGGGGCAGGCAATCTTAGATCTGGTCCTGTGTAATGAGACAGGATTAATAAAAAATGTCCTAGTAAAGGATCCCCTTGGTATGAGTGACCATAACATGGTTGAATTCCAAATTCAGTTGGAGGGTGAGAGAGTTGGATCTCAAACCAGCGTACTAAGCTTAAGTAAAGGAGACTATGAAGGTATGAGAGCAGAGTTGACTAAAGTGGACTGGGAAAATAGATTAAGGTGTAAGACGGCACAGGAGCAGTGGTGTACATTCAAGGAGATATTTCACAACTTTCAAGAAAAATATATTCCACTGAGGAAAAAGGGGCGTAAAAGAAAAGGCAGCCATCCGTGGCTAAGTAAAGTAATAAAGGATAGTATCCGACTGAAAACAAGGGCATATAAAGTAGCCAAATCTAGTGGGAGGATAGAAGATTGGGAAGCATTTAAAAGCCAGCAAAGAATAACTAAAAGATTAATTAAGAAAGGGAAGATAGATTATGAAAGTAAACTAGCAAAAAATATAAAAACAGATAGCAAGAGTTTCTACAGTTATATAAAAAGAAAAAGGGTGGCTAAAATGAATGTTGGTCCCTTAGAGGATGAGACCAGGAAATTAGTAGTGGGGAACATGGAGATGGCAAATATGCTGAACAAATATTTTGTATCAGTCTTTACAGTAGAGGACACTAAAAATATCCCAACACTGGACAAACAGGGGGCTATAGGGGGGGGGGAGGAGCTAAACATGATTAAAATAACTGAGGAGATGGTTCTCAGTAAGATAATGGGACTTAAGGCGGATAAATCCCCTGGACCTGATGGCTTACATCCTAGGGTCTTGAGAGAAGTAGCGGTAGGGATTGCGGATGCATTGGTGGTAATTTTCCAAAACTCCCTGGATTCAGGAAAGGTCCCAGCAGATTGGAAAACTGCTAATGTAACGCCCTTATTTAAAAAGGGAGGTAGACAAAAGGCTGGAAACTATAGACCAGTTAGCCTAACAGCTGTGGTTGGTAAAATGTTGGAGTCCATTATTAAAGAAGCAGTAACAGGACATTTGGATAAGCATAATTTAATCGGACAGAGTCAGCATGGTTTTATGAAGGGGAAGTCATGTTTGACAAATTTGCTCGAATTCTTTGAGGACGTAACAATCAGGGTGGATAAAGGGGAACCAGTGGATGTGGTGTATTTGGACTTACAAAAGGCATTTGACAAGATGCCACACAAAAGATTACTGCACAAGATAAAAAATCACGGGATGGGGGGTAATATACTGGCATGGGTGGAAGATTGGCTATCTAACAGAAAACAGAGAGTTGGGATAAATGGTTAATTCTCGGGTTGGCAATCAGTAACTAGTGGTGTTCCGCAGGGGTCAGTGCTGGGACCCCAACTCTTTACAATCTATATTAATGATTTGGAGGAGGGGACCAAGTGCAATGGATCCAAGTTTGCCGACGATACAAAGATGGGAGGGAAAGCAGTGAGTGAGGAGGACATAAATAACCTGCAAAAGGACATAGACAGGCTAAGTGAGTGGGCAGAAATTTGGCAGATGGAATATAATGTTGGAAAGTGTGAGGTTATGCACTTTGGCAGAAAAAATCAAAGAGCAAGTTATTATCTAAATTGAAAGAAACTGCAAAGTGCTACAGTACAAAGGGATCTGGGGGTCCTGGTGCATGAAACACAGAAGGTTAGTATGCAGGTACAGCAGGTGATCAGGAAGGCCAATGGAATCTTGGCTTTTATATGGAGTATAAAAGCAGGGAAGTCTTGCTTCAGTTATACAGGGTACTGGTGAGGCTACACCTGGAATACTGCGTACAGTTTTGGTTTACATATTTAAGAAAAGATATACTTGCTCTCGAGGCAGTTCAGAGAAGGTTCACTCGGTTGATTCCGGAGATGAGGGGGTTGACTTATGAGGAAAGGTTGAGTAGGTTGGGCCTCTACTCATTGGAATTCAGAAGAATGAGAGGCGATCTTATCGAAACATATAAGATTGTGAGGGGGCTTGATCGGGTGGATGCGGGGAGGATGTTTCCACGGATGGGTGAGACTAGAACTAGGGGGCATAATCTTAGAATAAGGGGCTGCCGTTTCAAAACTGAGATGAGGAGAAACTTCTTCACTCAGAGGGTAGTAAATCTATGGAATTTGCTACCTCAGAGAGCTGTGGAAGCTGCGACATTAAATAAATTTAAAACGGAGATAGACAGTTTCCTAGCTGATAAGGGAATAAGGGGTTACGGGGAGAGGGCAGGGATGTGGGCATGAGTCTAGGTTCGGATCAGCCGTGATCCTATTGAATGGCGGAGCAGGCCCGAGGGGCCGTATGGCCTACTCCTGCTCCTACTTCTTATGTTCTTATGTTCTTATGACCCCATCCACCACCTTAAACATTCACTCCCTCCACCACCAGCGTCCCGTGGCCTCAGTGTGTACCATCTACAAGATACACTGCAGCAACTCGCCAAGGCTTCTTCGGCAGCACCTCCCAAACCCGTGACCTCTTCCACCTAGAAGGACAAGGGCAGCACGTGCTTGGGAATGCCATCTCCTCCAAGTTCCCCTCCAAGTCACACACCATCCTGACTTAGAAATATATTGCCGTTCCTTCATCGTCGCTGGGCCAAAATCCTGGAACTGTGTTTAGGTCCTTTGTTTCCAGCGGCCTCCAGAGGCCCCCTCCAGCTGGTGAATCTGCTCGAGACCCGGAGATGCCAGTCGGAGCTTCCAACTAGAGTAAACTAGTTAATGGTAAGTGAGCCATTAAGTTCATTTTTCTTCCTCCAGATACCACGTACTTGATGGATCAAGGGATTATTCAAAATCTTAAGTACCACGACCAATAGCTTTCAGCTCATTAAAAGTTGGCAGCTATCAACACAAAGGAAGAGTTTACCGAAAATCTAATGGGGAGTGATGAACAACTTAAAAAAAAAGCATGGACTTTTGTAAAACAGGAAATAATTCCAAATTGTTGTATGCGTGCTTTTTTTCTGAGACTCACAAAATGGTGACTGCTGGGATTCTCAGTTCTGTATGAAGCTCTCAGCTTGCAACCAGAGGAGTTCATGTTAATGTGGGTGCAAATGAGCAGTGCACTGTGGAACTGGCAGATGAAGATACTCCCGCCTCAGTAAAGAAGGGCCTAGGTGGCAGCCAAGAAGCTGATGAACCTGAAGACAATGATGAAGAGCCGAAATTCGGCAGCTGGAGTGCAAATAAAAAATTTAGCACGTGTGAACGATTACTAGATGTTAATTTCTCAATCGGAGCCGTTGGAAGAAATGCAAGAAGTATTAGGATCTGTTACACGGGCTAATGTGAAAAGAGCAAGTGTCACTTGTAAACAGTCTACTCTTAAGTGATTATGTTTTAAAATAAGTTAAAGAAAATTCAAGCAAATAGACAGAAATTTAGAAGTCAGCAATGTATGTTATGGGTTAGCAATTGGTTATGGCTCGTTTTCCAGCATATAACCAAACGGGAGGCCCGAGGCTCACCTGAAATTGGGTCTCGGGCCTTAGTTGCTTAATTAGGGTGAGCTGCCGGCACCTGTCATGCTCGCCCATTTTGCCTGCATGAATGTCGGGGTGGTTGTCTTGCCAGCAGCGGCCTGAAGGTAAGCCCTGGAATGGGGGGATTAGCGTCAATGAGGTGTGGGGGAGATGCGGGATCACAAAAACTGTGGAGTCGGGGGAGGGCTCCTGCTCTTCTTGGCTCCACAGCAAGAGTTTTGGAATTAAAAAAAACCCTTTGTTGACAGCATCTGGGGAACTGGAGCTCACCTATGAGAGTGATCTAACTCTGGAGTAAGGAGAGTAGAAAAGACCCATAAACATAAGATACATGGAGGGAAGTATGCAGTGGAGGAACAAGCTTGTTAGCAAAATTAAAGCCCATGAGATTAAAGGGGCAGTGGCAGTGTGGATACAAAATTAGCTAAGCGACTGAAAGCAGAGAGTAGCGGTGAACAGTTGTTTTTCAGATTGGAGGTCGGTATTAGGACCACTGCACTTTTTGATATATGTTAATGACCTGGACTTGAGGATACAGGGAATAATTTCAAAGTTTGCAGATGATACTAAAGTCAGAAATATAGTAAACAGTGAAGCGGATAGTGTAAAGTCCGCGCCTCAATAATACACGGACTTTGGGAGAACAGTTTAACAGGTACTTTACTGAACAAGAGGCAGCTTGAAACTGAAACTACAGAAGCCTGCTAGGGCCTTTTATACAGGGGTGGTCACTGCTGGTACTGCAGTCTAAGACCAGTTATTCCCTTAAAGGTACATACACAACAATTCCTCCCCTTTTAGATAAACAGTACATAACATTCATTTAACAACTAAATAATAACTAATTACAATTACAATTTTCTCAGTAATATATACATCAACTGAAATAGTCATTTATAAGTTCAGTCTTTGAGGAGGCTTCCTGATCCGGGCTGGATAGCGCCTTTCTCAAGTATCCTGTTCTGGCGGTGGAGTCAATTCTGGCTCATTGTCATTGGTTGGTTCGTCAGCTTCCAATACACATGCTTCTGAGGTAGACGCAATCTGTACTTCGGGCTCATTACCAGGTGCACATGCTTGTGGTACAGGTTTGGCTTGTTCCTGTGACTCTAGAATCTGGTCAGCATGGCATCTCACGATGCTCTCTCCAACGTCCACTGTGTACATTAGTGGTCCCTGCTGTGTGCATATCGTGCCTGGCTGCCATTTTTCTGTTCGGTAGTCGCGGGCCAAGACTGGTTGCCCTATCTTGAAGCTCCTGGTTGGCTTCTCATTTATGTGCTGGAACTGCTTATCCTCAACATCTCGTCTTATGTTTGGTTTGAGCAAATCCAAGCGACATCTTAGTCTCCGGTTAAAAAACAGTACGGCTGGAGTTTGGTTGGTTACTGCATGTGTTGCATTCCGGTAAGCAAACAGGAAGTTATCCACCTTGTGTTGCAGTGGTATGTCGTCATTATACATTGCCTTTATGGCCTTTTTAAAGGTCTGAACAAACCTCTCAGCCAATCCATTTGTGGCTGGATGATATGGGGCAGATGTGTAATGTTTCACCCCATTGTTCTTCAGGAACCTCTGGAAATCCTCAGACACAAACTGTGGGCCATTGTCGGAACAGATCTGTTCTGGCAACCCATTCCTGGCGAAGATGGTCCTTAGGACTGCAATAGTTTTCTCCGTGGTGGTGGAGGACATTTTAATGACCTCTGGCCATTTCGAATGTGCGTCCACAGCGATTAGAAACATTGAGTCCATAAATGGACCAGCGAAATCAATGTGTACCCGTTGCCATGGAGATGAGGGCCACTCCCATGGATGTAGCAGGGCCTGTGGTGGAGCGTTTTGGACCTTCTGGCATCCTGTGCATCTCTTGGTCATATCCTCGATTTCTTTAGCGATTCCCGGCCACCACACAAACGCCCTGGCTAAGCTCTTCATTTTTACCCCTCCCAGATGACCCTCGTGAAGCTCATTGAGTACTCTATCTCTCAACTTGGGTGGAATTACCACTCGGGATCCACACAGCAAGGTTCCCCAGCATACTGACAGCTGTTCCCTCCTTGGCGAGAATGCTGGCAACAGTGAGTCGCCATATGCTGGCCATCCCTTCACTGTCAAATCATAGACCCGAGAGAGTGTCGGGTCATTTCGGGTTTCCTTCTCTATACTTGCATTTGTAACAGGCAAACATTCGACTATGGTCGCATGGAATATCTCCACCGGGTCCACTGCAGGTGCTTCTTCCACCGTAGGCAACGGTAGGCATTTCCATGTTGTTTCGTACCTTTGTACTCTATGTCATACTGATGTGCCCCTAGAAAAAGTGACCATCTTTGCAGCCGTTGCGCCGTCATCACCGGAACGCCCTTCTTTGTGTTAAAAATTGAGACAAGAGGTTGATGATCAGTCAGTAGGGTGAATTTCTGCCTGTGCAGATAGTGATTGAACTTCTTCACCCCCCACACCAGGCTGAGGGCCTCCCTGTCAATCTGGGCGTAGTTACGCTCGGCTGAGGTTAGCGAGCGCGATGCAAAGGCTATTGGCCTCTCTGAACCGTCACGGAATTTGTGTGACAGCACCGCTCCAATGCCGTAAGGTGATGCATCACATGCCAACCGAATCGGTAGTGTTGGGTTGTAGTGGGCCAATACTTCTTTTGAAGTGATTTGGCATTTACATTCCTGAAAGGCACGCTTACACTCATCACTCCATTTCCATGTTACACCAGTTTGAAGGAGGGCGTTCAGTGGGTGCAGAATTGTAGATAAATTCGGCAAGAACTTATGGTAGTAGTTCACCAACCCGAGGAACGACCTCAGTTGCGACACATTTTCTGGTGCTGGAGCCTTGACTACAGCCTCAATCTTGTCCGGCGACTTATGCAACCCTTCCTCATCAATCATGTGGCCACAATATGAGATTTGTCTCCTGAAGAACTCGCATTTGGGACGGTTGGCTCGTAGCCCATATTCCTGCAATCTCGTGAGCACCTGTTCCAGGCTGGCAAGGTGTTCATTGTCATTTTCGCCCGTAACCAGGATGTCGTCCAAATAACACTGGGTCCCCGGGATCCCTTGCAGGACTTGTTCCATTGCCCTCTGCCACATAGCTGGGGCCGATGCTACTCCAAATACCAGTCGATTGTACTGGTAAAGGCCTTTGTGAGTGTTTATCGTGAGGTATTTCCTAGATGCTTCTTCCACCTCCATTTGTAGATACGCTTGAGCCAGGTCAATCTTTGTAAAACGTTTCCCTCCAGATAGTGAGGCAAAAATATCTTTTATCCGCGGAAGCGGATACTGTACTGTGTGCAGGACTGGGTTCACAGTCACCTTGAAGTCCCCACAGATGCGAACCTTCCTTGGCTCCCCAGGCGTGCTGCTCAATGCTTTCTTCATTACAGGAACGATGGGTGTGGCCCACTCGCTCCAGTCCACCTTAGACAGCACCCACGAACGCTCCAGACTCTCCAGTTCAGCTTCCACAGCTGGGCATATTGCGTATGGCACCGGTGTGGCCTTGAAAAATTTTGGGGTTGCGTTATCCTCAATCTTTATGGTTGCCTTTACTCCTTTTAGAGTCCCAAGTCCTTGTTGGAACACCTCTTCCACGTCAGATAGAATTTGTGACAGACGTCCAGGTGCGACGTCATCATCTTTTTTGTCAGTCACAGTTAGTGCCAGAATGGAATGCCAATCCAATTGTAGTCTTCGGATCCATTCACGTCCCAATAATGGTGGTCCTCCATCTCGTAGAATATACATGTATAGTTTCTGTGTTTCCTTTCCGTTATATTCAACTGGCACCCTTATTTTTCCTCTGGGGTAGACCTTTTGCCCCGTGTATGTCTTCAATACAATGGACATGTCCTTTAAGGGTATGTGTGAGAATAGCCGCTCATAGTCTCATCGATTCATGACAGTTAGGGCTGATCCTGTGTCCAATTCCGTCTTCACTGGGGACCCTGCTATCATGAGGGTGACCCAAATGGTTCGGTGATCTTCTTTTGCGATCACGTTGTGTAACTTTAAACAACTTAGTCGCCTGCTCCTGGAGTCCTTATCACTCTCCTGATCTTCTGAACTACTATCTGTCAGTTTCTTTACTTTCCTGTACTGTTCCTTAGTAGTTCTTGTTGTGTTGGTCTTCTTTCCCGACCTGCAGACTCTTACTATATGTCCCATTTTCCCGCATTGCCTGCATATTTTGTCTTTAAACCAGCAGTTCTTCTGCTCATGGGTTGTTCTGCTGCAGCGATAGCACTTTTCGGCTCCATACGCCATTTCGTTAGCGCTGTATTCTTGTGGTTTCTGTTGTATTTCCGCAGCTCCCCGTGCTGCTGCTTCGTAGGATACTGCCACGCTGAAAGCCTGTTCTAGCGTCAGGTCCTTTTTTGAAAGTAGTTGTTTCTGGGTTCCTTCACTCTGGAGCCCGCAGACAAACTTATCCCGTAAGGTGTCTGCCAGTCCTGCTCCGAACTGGGAGTGCTTCGATAATTTGCGTAGTTCCGTAAGATAGTCAGCATTGCTCTCATCTTTGTGCTGGTTTCTTTTATGGAACTTGAATCTTTCTGCTATCAGCAGTGGTGTAGGGCTTAGATGTTCCTGTAAGATATGAACAAGCTCCTCAAAACTTTTCTCCGTTGGTTTAGCTGGGGTAATTAAATTCCGCAATAGGCCGTACGTACTCGCACCCATCAGATTTAATAATACCGACGCCCTCGTTCCATCAGCCACCTCATTTGCCTTGCAGTACACTTCAGTTCTTTCCACATACGTGGTCCAGTCTTCTACCTCGTTGTCGAAAGCAGTGATACTGCCACTTTTCGGCATCTTGGACGATTTAAAATGGCGCCTCCAGTGCTTTTGCTTCTTCCCCAATGGAATAAAATGGCACCTCCCGCGCTTTTGCTTCTTCCCCAACGGGATAAAATGGCGCCTCCCACACTTTTGCTTCTTCCCCTTACTGCCACGCTGCTCCTAGTGTTCTACGGGGTAATGGCGGCGACCCGCAGCTTCGGCGCATCTCGCTTTCGTTCCCCCCCGTTTAGTTTCTCTCCGCTGTCCTGTTCTCGAGCACCGACCGCGCCCTGTGCGCTCCACTCTCTCTCTACTTTTCTTTTCCCGGTGACGCTGCGCGGCCCGATTTGTAGAGCCGCTCGATCGAGCTTGAGCCCGCCGCAGTCCGGAAGGGTCAGCGCGCTACCTGCTACCAGCACGATTCGCTGGAACCACAGTCTCTCCCGCAATTCTCCAAACGCCGATGGATTCTTTGGGCGGTTGCCCTCGGTTGACGCCCATTGCTCAGACTACGACCTTCCAGGACCTTCCTTTCAGGCGAGATCCCCGTGAGATGATGCCACACTGCAGGTGAGTTCGAACTTACTCGTCGCCACTGTAAAGTCCGCGCCTCAATAATACACAGACTTCGGGAGAACAGTTTAACAGGTACTTTACTGAACAAGAGGCAGCTTGAAACTGAAACTACAGAAGCCTGCTAGGGCCTTTTATACAGGGGTGGTCACTGCCGGTACTGCAGTCTAAGACCAGTTATTCCCTTAAAGGTACATACACAACAGATAGTAACAGACTTCAGGAGGACATAGGCAGACTGGTGAAATGGGCAGACACATGGCAGATGAAATTTAACGCAGAGAAGTGTGAAGTGATGCATTTTGGTAGGAAGAATGAGGAGTGCAGTAACAGAGAGACCTGCGGGTGTGTATACACAAACCTTTGAAGGTGGCGGGACAAGTTGAGAAGGCTGTTAAAAAAGCATATGGGATCCTTGGCTTTATTAATAGAGGAATAGAGTACAAAAACAAGGAAGTTATGCTAAACCTTTATAAAACACTGGCTAGGCCTCAGCTGGAGCATTGTGTTCAATTTTGGGCACCACACTTTAGGAAGGACGTCAAGGCCTTAAAGAGGGTGCAGAAAAGATTTACTAGAATGGTACCAGGAATGAGAGACTTCAGTTATGTGGAGACACTGGAGAAGCTGGAGTTTTTCTCCTTAGAGCAGAGAAGATTAAGAGGAGATTTGATAGAGGTGCTCAATATCATGAATGGTTTTGATAGTATAAATAAGGAGAGATTGTTTCCAGTGGTAGAAGGGTTGATAACGAGAGGATACAGATTTAAAGTGATTGGCAAAAGAACCAGAGGCAACATAAGGAAATATTTTTGACACAGCGAGTTCTTATGATCTGGAATGCACTGCCTGAAAGGATGGTGGAAGCAGATTCAGTAGTAACTTTCAAAAGGGATTTGGATAAATTCTCGAAGGGAGAAATGTTACAGGGCTATGGAGAAAGAGCAGGGGAGTGGGATTAATTGGACAGATCTTTCAAAGAGCCGGCACAGGCACAATGGGCCAAATGGCCTCCTTCTATGCTGTATCATTTTGCCATGTGGTAAATGGAATGCACCATGTGTGACCACAATGTGCAATGATTGGATTAAATATAGAAACACAACAAAGAAGGAGGCTGTTCAGCCCATAATATCCTAGCTAGAGCAATCTAAACTAATCCCATTGCCTCACGCTGTCCTCATAGCCCTGTATCTTTCCCTGATTCAAATGATTATCCATTTTTCTCTTACAAGGTGCAATGTTCTGTCTCAACTACTCCCTGTAGGGAAGAATTCCCTGCTCTAAAAATTCCCTATGTAAAGAAATTTCTCCGAACCACTCTTCTCACTCTTAGTGCTGAGTCCTTGACACTGTCTCTCCAACCAGAGGAAGTGGTCCTTCCCTATTTACCCTACCACAACCCTTCAAGTATGCCGTGATCTGAAAACAGGATGGATGGGGAAATTACAAGTTGTAAATGCAGAAAATCATGTGTGAATGGAACTCGCTATCTATGAATGAAATATATTACAAGTGTATCTGCCAACAATCTGCGAATGGAATACAACATATGTTAAATGGCGTACACTGTGCGTGAACTCAGAGCATGAATAGAGTGTACAGTCTGTGTAGACGCTATCATGCTTTTCAAACTGGGAGGCTGCTTTCGGGCGTTCGGTCATCTTCTTGATGACATTAGCTGGTAAGTTCTCTGTGAACTAACACACACACGGAGACGGCGTGTAGGTTGCCATCAGCTCCAGTAGCCACCAGAAGCAGGAAAGAATATGTGCCATGCTGGTCCCAGGAGATTGAGAGACTGCTGGCAGAGTTCAATGTCACCCAAGACCCAGATACAGCAACAGCACTCGTGGATTCCCTAGACGAAGCCAGATTAGCGCAATGGTGAAAAACCACCAAAAACCTGGATTTCTCGCACTCCAGCAGGAAACCCTGCAGCCTGCTCTGCTGGCTTGGCGCCGTCTCACTGGCCCCACGTGAGGTGCCAAAGGTCAGTGCAGATGCCATTGTGGCCCACCTCCTAATCCACACCATCTTTCCAGCGGCCTTCACCACCAGAGAGGTGGACACGGCACTGAAAGCCACCAAGTCTGGGAAGGCCGTCGGGAGCAATGGCATCTACCCAGAATTTCTCAAGAACCAGGGCCTAAATGGATGGATGACTCACCTCCAACATCCTTGACACTGGGATAATCCCAGAAACTTGGCGCCATTCCAAAGTTATTAACATCCTAAAGCAAGGAAAGCCAGCCAACAATCCTAAAAGCTATCGCCCCAATACCCTTCTGTCTACAGTTTACAAGGTGGTCGAATGGATCATCCTTAACTGGATAAAACCGGTTTTAAAAGCCATCCTCCCAAACGAGCAGGCGGGCTTCAGAGAGGGAAGAAGCTGCTCTGACCAGGTCCTTGCATTCTCTACCAACAATGAGGCAGAGTTTCAGAAGCAACTGAAGACTGGAGCTGCCTTCATAGACTTGTCGTCGGCATATGACACTGTCTGGCGCGAAGGCCTGCTACTGAAGCTTTCAATAATCATCCAATGCTGTAAGACTCTCAGGCTTATCAACACCCTAACGAGCAACTGGAAATTCCCCGTCTATCTTGGTGACAAGACCAGCCGAACACGGACGCTCAACAATGGTCTGCCACATGGGGTCAGTGCTCGCACTGGCCTTTTTTAACATCTACACGGCGGACATGCCCGGCACCAAATTCCGATAGGCCGCCTATGTCGATGACATAGCCCTGCTGATGCAAGCATCAATGCCAGAGGAAGTAAGTAGGACGTTCACAAGCCACCTGGACCTACTGGAATGTTACTTCCGGACCTGCTGCCTCCGCCCCAATCCAGAGAAGACCGTTGTGTCGGCGTTCCATCTGAACAACAACGCCGCCAGGAAAGAACTAAACACCTCATGGTCTTGCAGTCACCACACAAAGATCGTGGATATGCAGCTAAATGCCGCCATGAGGACAGTGTCAGGGACGCTCAAGTCCAATCCAACTGAGTGGCTCTCGGTGCTGTCCCACATAGCTCCACCTGCCATCCGTCGCGATGCCACCATGCTCAGTGAGGTGGAAAAAATCATAAGCAACATCGACATTCCCATTCACAAAGACTTGAATAAACCACCACAAAAGCGCTTAAAATCGCACCGGCCATTCTGGAAAACAATAGCCAACATTCATGCAGCTGGTATCGACCCACTATTCAGATGGACAGAATTGTGGGATGCATGCAACTTAAAGAACCAACACCTCATCACTGACCCAACAGCAGAGGTTCCTGGCTTCGACCTCCCTCGCAGACAGTGGACTGTGCTCAACCCAATCCGCAAGGGCATGGACGATGCGGACATCTACTCTACAAGTGGAAGATGAGGGACGACCTGAAGTGCGACTGTGGCCATGAGTCTCAGACCATGGAACACATCACATCAACCTGCCCACTGAGATCTGTTGCGGGAGGCACCTCATTTCTCCACTTGGCATCTCAGGAGGCCATCAGATGGGTAGACAATCTAGATATCCCATTATAAGCTTTTCCTGTCATTTGAAGCAACAAAAGTCTGTGCAGAGTATAGATTCTGTGAATAGAGTTTGCTGTCTGTGTAGAGTATAGTCTGTGAATGGAAAATGCCACACATTAGAGAAGTACAAAAAGCAGTAATGGGATACATCAGGTGTGAATTACTATAAGTAATGGAGTACAATCAATATGAATTGACACTGCAGATAATTAAAGTGCACTATATGTGAATGAGGTACATGACTGGAGAGCAGCATTGTGATAAATATAAACTTCACAGCAGACAAGGCTCAATTTTACCTACTGGTCAGGGGCTGAACTCTCAGCATTGACATTTCTTTATCTGCCAAATGTAGATCTGAAGCAGAATGTTATTAATGGGATTTAACAGTAAGGGGTAATGACGAAAGGGTTCATCATTGTGTCATGTATGTACTATGACAATGAATCTCGCTGCTAGAAATTTAAACAGGGGAATGGTAGACTTCGTCCTTTCAATTACAAATGGAGAAAAATATCAACCACAATAAATATGGTTGCCTTGCTTGGTCCCTAATATGTTGCATACAATCATACAGCGCAGAAGGAGGCCATTTTGCCCATTGTGCCTGTGCTGACTCTTTGAAACAGGCATCCAATTAAACCCACTCCCTTGCTCTTTCCCCATAGCCTTTACTCTAAATGATAGCAGCGATTGTGGCTAAACATCTTCAGAGTGGAGCGAAGGCCATCTCATGCATTAAAATAATCTCTGCAGTCCTAATACTCTCGATTTAAAATTCAAATTCATAATAAAACAGATGCAAACTTAAAACACTTCCAACGCGTGTCACAACTGATTAGTTATTTTTTGAAGTGCAGTCACTGTAGTTGTGTAGGCAAATGCAGCAGCCAATTTACGCGAAGCAAGGTTCCACAAACAGAAAATGTAATGTTAATCTGTTTTTTTGGAGTGCCAGTTGAGTGGAGAATCTTGGCCAGTCACTGCTCTTATTCTAATTGTGCCATGAGACCTTTCCCAACCTACATCACGTCTGAAAGACGGCACCTCCAACAATGTACCATTCCCTCCGTACTGCACCCAAGTGTCTACCTAGATTACATGACCAAATCCTGGAGTGTGGTGTGCCACCTTCTGACTCAAATGAAAGAGTGCTGCCAATTAGGCTGACACATGGTGGGGTCAATTTTGACTCCCTTCACCTTCTGCTAACGGGGTGGTAATGGCCTCGAAATGGGGTCGTAGCCTTCCCGTCCCCTTAACACCGGCAGTGCAGCCATCGCCATTTTGAAAGTGGCCGACCGACCGATGTCCAAATTATCCATCTGTTTCAGGTGATAGGTCTCTTTTATTATGGAAATCGGGGGCTTATGACATAAATTGGACCCCGATCGCCATTTTAGGTTGGAACTGGTCAGAGCCTGCGCAGTGCTTCTCTCCGACCAGTTCCACTGGCGATGGAACCGAAGAGGCCCTCTAAAGGTAACTGTCGAATTATTTTTGTGGGCCCCGGAGGGAGCAGGAGTGCTCCTCTGTGTCCCACAAAAATAATTTGGGCTGATGCTGCCCTAAGACACCCACCCTCTCCAATTGTGACCCCCGTCTCCTCCCCCTCTTGTTTGCGAAGGTTCCGGCCCAATCTTCAGGCCTCAAACCGGCGAGTTGCCAGGCTCTGAGCTAATCGCCAGAAAATCTATCGCATTGCGCCAACCCAGTGGAAGCACTTTGCTGGGTGGTACGGTAAACGTGCCAGTAATTTACTGTAATGCTGGCGTGCTGATTTTTCCCTAGTCTCCCCGTAAGTACTTAACTGCTTCAAGTGTTGGAAAATACAAGTTGTTGGGACTCTTGATTGATGCATTTATCTGTCATCCACTGAGTGATGTTACCTTTTGATGCCATTCCAATGCCGCCAACAGTCGCACGCACAGAGACTCATCCTAGAGTAGGAGTGACATTACACAAAGAGGTGGCTAAAGCTTTATGAACTTTCAGCTCTTGAAGCCATTAAGTAGTTGTGGGGGAAACATGAGAAAATTCATCTCGCAAACATTGCAGTAAATTACCGGCACATTTACCCTGTCATCCAGAAAACAGCTGTTGACACAATGCGATAGATTTTCTTGTGCACCAGCCTTGGCTCAGTGGCAGCACTCTCGCCTCTGAGTCAGCAGGTTGTGGGTTCACAGTCCCACTCCAGAGACTTGAGCCCAAAATCTAGGTTAACACTCCAGTGCAGTACTGAGGGAGCACTGCACTGTCGGAGGTGTCGTCTTTCGGATGAGACTCCTCTCAGGTGGGTGCAAAAGATCTGCTGGCACTATTTCATAGAAGAGCTGGGGAGTTCTCCCTGGTGTCCTGGCCAATATATCCTTCTCCTTCTTAGACAGTCCCTTGGAACCGAGGATGACTTGCTTCCGCACTAAAAATGAGTTCTCAGGTGTAATGAGTCCAATGTGGGACCTACAGTCTCTGCCACAGGTGGGGCAGATGGTGGTAGCAGCACGGCGTTCCAGTCTGTCGCTGTTGGGGTTGTCCATGAGGGTCCTGACGTTCCAGGTCCTGAACTTCATTTTAAAGGGTGGAAGATGCCTGTGCATGAATTCTTTTAACCTGGGGTGGCCGTTGCACACCAGCTACCACACGGGCTTAACAGAGCAAGGTCTTGGTCCAATGGCAAGGGGATCCAAGACGATTGGAGACCAGGCTCTGCTACAACGGCCTAGCACACACACACAAACATACTGCTACTGTCCTCCTCCCTCCCTCCCACAAGACTCTGCCTGAGTTTATTTGATGAGCAGCTTGGACAGTTGTGCGCCTCCTTCTCATCCTTAGCAATATGGCCAATATATATCCCTCAACCAACTCCTAAAACAGATGGGGGGGAAAAATTCGATTGATTTGCGCCTCTCGTTAGCTTGGGGCGCAAAGCAACTAGCGCCCGGGCATGGCGCCACTAACGCCTCCCGCAAAATTCAGCGGGAGGTTAGCGGCGGCGCTAACCGTTAGGGCCCCGCAGCGCTGCACCTCCGGTGATGTCATTGCCATGCGCAGTGCCCTGTTCGCACCTCGGCTGCGATCTTCGGTAGCACCCCCAGACTTACTGCCGAACGCTAAGGTCAAGGGGGCCTGCCTGCAGCTGGGGCAGCGCAAATTAAAGGGGAGGTGCTGGGTGGCCATTTTTGTTGCTGGCCACCTGCCAGCATCTGCCCCCGTTGCCGTCCCCGGCCTCCTGTGAAGCCCCCCCCCGTGGGGTGCCAGCTGCGCTCCATGAGCCTGGCACTTCTCTTGAGCTGGGCCCTGGGTTTCAGCGCCCCAAGAGGGCACTACCAGTGAATTGTGGGCATGGGGGTGCTAATCCTTTCGGGGCGCTGTAGGTAGCGCCCCGACGAAGTTAGCACCCCAAAGGGGGCGCGACCCAATTTTGCCCCCATGATCTGATCATTATCAAAATTGCTGTTTGTGGGAGCTTGCTGTGTGCAAATTGGCTGCCGCATTTCCTACATTACAACAGTGACTACACTTCAAAAGTATACCATTTGCTGTAAAGTGCTTTCGGAATGTTGTGAAAGGCGCTATATGTTATGCAAGTCTTTCTTTTAGTACGAGGAGGGTGATTGTGAACAGCTCACACTGTAACCAAACAGTCAAGTCAGAGGTCAAGCAGGATAACATCCAGCTCTGTTGGTGCATCTTCCTAAGGCTCACCATACCTCAAAGGTAGAAGTTGTCACATTGTACAAACACGCGGGCTAGGAAAGTGCCAGCTGACACGCAGTCGTAAAGTTACTGTACATAAACACCTCAAAAATACAGGATTGAAACAGTAACCTTCACATGTGGAAAGAATTATCTGTATTGCACAAGCTAATAAATATTTAGTGTCTTATCCCTTGGAGCAATCAGGGCGAGAGATAAAAGTCTATACTGTCAATTTAAATGAGGTGTACGATAATAATGTCTTAAAATATGTATTCAATTACGAAAAGGTACTCGGTGTTACAAAACAAACCTGTCACTTTACTGAAAAACCTTTCTTCTGGGATTGGAAAGTGGAGCACAACGGTTGTATCCATTGTAACCACATGACAACAGCTTACTCTGGATAATTCAGTATGTTTTGCATTCAGAATATTGAATCATCCAATAATATGGATAAAGCAACATAAAGAAATATTGTTGCTGAAAATATTGAATGGCCAGATTTGAATTAATCCACTTTGAATTAAGAGTAGACTGTGGCGGAGACCACATAGGGACAATAACACAATTCACAATGTATAGCCAATGTTGTTATATGTACCTAAACACAATTCACTATGTATAGCCAATGTTGTTATATGTACGTACTTGGTTGGGTTATCGGGGCAGGGTCCCTTTAAGAGCGTCGGTAACGTGATGACGTCATGCGTCGGTAGCGTGATGATGTCATAGCCCTGCAACGAGGCTGAGATCCTCAGTCCTCATGGAGAGTGAATAAAGTAACACGCGTTTTGCCTTTGCTGCAACAAAAGTCTCAGAGCCTGTTGATTTCTAGCGACTCCAACATTGGTGACCCCGCTGCACTTTTGGACGATTCCAAAGACCTCATCCGAAATGGCGACGAATGCCATTTCCATCAAAATTACCCGAGTTTTGGGAATGACAGGCTGCCACTTGGTTCGCCCAGGCCGAGGCTCAATTTGCACTCCGGGACATCACCGCGGACGACACGAGGTACTACTACGTCGTCTCTGCTCTCAGCAGCTCCACCGCGGCCAGAGTCATGAGCCTGCTCGAGAACCCCCCCGGAGCTCAACAGATTCGAAACGCTGAAAACGCAACTCCTAGAAACTTTTGGACTCACCAAAGCCGAGCATGCACGCCGGCATCTCTCTCTACCCGGGCTTGGTGACTCCAAGCCCTCAGAGCTGATGGACCACATGCTGGCCCTCCTGGGCACACACAGGCCGTGCTTCCTCTTCAAGGAACTGTTCCTTCAACAGCTGCCAGGTCAGGTATGGTCGGCTTTAGCCAACTCTTCCAGTACCGATTTCCGTGGCCTGGCCAAGGAGGCCGACAAATTTTTCTCCGCCGGGCAACAGTACTGCGCGGCCACGCGGAGCCCTGCCCCCACCGATACAGCCCAATGGCGGCAGCCCCCAAGCCTCTGCTTCTACCACGCGCAGTTCGGCCCCAAAGCCAGGAAGTGCCGGCCCCCGTGCTGTTTTCCCACGTCGAAACAAACGAAAGACCACTCGTTGGCTGCTGTGGCTGTCGGCCGTTCAGGCAGTTTGTTGTTTATTACGGACACCGACTCCGGACATCGTTTTCTTTGCGACACGGGTGCCCAGGTGAGCGTCCTGCCTGCGTCAACCATAGACATGCAAGCATGCAAGGGGGGAACCACGGCCCCGTCCTTGAAGCCGCCAATGTCAGTTCCATCCGCACCTTCGGGAAACGGAGCGTGGCGCTTTGTTTTGGTGGGCAGCGGTTCACCTGGGACTTTGTCACGGCAAAAGTGTCCACCACCCTTCTCGGCGCTGACTTCCTCTGTGCCAATGGCCTTTTGGTGGACGTCAAGAACCGACGTCTCATCAACGCTGAGACTTTCAGCTCGCTCCCGTGTTCCCTCAGCGGGTCCAGCACGACGAAGTTGTCCAGCGCACCCTCGGCCTCCGACGAGTTTTCCCGCCTCCTCGCCAAGTTCCCGGACCTCACGAAGCCCACGTTCTCGTCCGCCGCAACCAAACACGGGGTAGAACACCACATCTCGACCACCGGTCCGCCTGTCTACGCCCGCGCTCGGCGCCTCGACCCGGGGAAACTCGCCATCGCTAAAGCTGAGTTCGACACCATGGAGCGCCTCGGCATCATCCTCCGATCGAACAGTCCATGGGCCTCGCCCCTCCACATCGCTCTGAAACCAGGCGGCGGGTGGCGCCCGTGCGGCGATTACCGGCGCTTCAATGATGCTATGACCCCCGACCGCTACCCGATTCCACACATCCAGGACTTTTCCGCCCGCCTGGCCGGGAAATTGGTATTCTCGAAAGTGGACCTCGTCCGGGGTTACCACCAGGCCCCTGTCAGGCCGCAGGACATCCCGAAAACCGCGGCCAAGTGCCAGTTCGGGCTGTCCTCGACCGACTTTCTCGGGCACCGCATCATGAAGGACGGGGCGGTGCCACTGCCATCGAAAGTGGAGGCCATGATGGACTTCCCACGACCCCTCACCGTGAAGGCCCTGCAGGAGTTTTTGGGCATGGTGAACTTTTACCATCGCTTCGTCCCCCGAGCAGCCCAGCTTATGCAGCTCCTTTACGAGGCCCTCAAAGGCAAGCCCGACAAACTCGCTGTCGACTGGTCTGAGGAGATGGCCAATTCTTTCACGGACACGAAAAGGGTCCTGGCTAACGCGACCATGTTGGCACATCCGTTATCTGATGCGCCGATCGCTCTCACCACCGACGCCTCGGACTATGCGGTCGGCGCTGTCCACGAACAGTGGGTCAACGGCGCCTGGCAGCCGCTCGCCTTCTTCAGCCAGCAGCTCCGCCCCAACGAGCGGAAGTACAGCATCTTCGATCCCGAGCTTCTCGGCCTCTACCTCGCCGTCCGACACTTCCGTTTCCTACTTGAGGCTCGCCCGTTCACAGCGTTCGTGGACCACAAACTGTTGACCTTCGCCATGGCCAAAGCTTCTGAACCGTGGTCAGCCTGTCAGCAACGCCAGCTGGCCTTCATCTCAGAGTTCACAACGGACATCCAGCATGTGGCTGGGAAAGACAACCCCGTCGCCGACTGTCTCTCCCGAGCCGTCGCCAGCACCGTACACCTCGGCATCGACTACACACGCATGGCGGCCAACCAGGCCTCTGACCCGGATGTCCAGGCCTACAGGACGGTGGTCACGGGCCTTCAACTAGCGGACGTTGCGTTCGACGATGCCGGCACCACACTCCTGTGCGACGTCTCCGTTGGGCAGCCATGTCCCGTCGTGCCCGACGGGTGGAGACGGCAAGTTTTCGATGCCGTCCACAATCTTTCCCACCCAGGCAGGAAGCCGTCACAGAAGCTGGTGGCAGCTAAGTTTGTCTGGCACGGGCTCAGGAAAGACATTCGCGACTGGGCCAGCACCTGCGTGGTATGCCAACGTTCGAAAGTGCCTTTCGCGGTGCCCGAGAGGCGGTTTGACCATGTTAATGTGGACCTGGTGGGGCCCCTGCCGCCCTCCCGCGGGTTCACCCACCTCCTCACAATGGTCGACAGAACCACCCAATGGCCGGAAGCCGTCCCGCTGTCTTCAACGACATCCGCCGATGTGGCTCGGGTGTTCATCAGCACTTGGGTCGCCCGGTTCAGCGCCCCATCTGACATTTCCTCCGACCGGGGGCCCCAGTTCACGCCAGAGCTCTGGAACGCTGTCGCCCGAGGCCTCGGGTTGAGACTGCACCGCACCACCGCATATCACCCTCAGGCTAACAGACTGTGAACGGTTTCATCGCTCCAGGAAGGCCACGCTCTGGACCAGCCTCCGTGACGACAGTTGGATCGACAGACTCCCGTGGGTCATGTTGGGACTCAGGACCGCCCCCAAGGAGGACCTCCAGTCGTCGTCCGCCGAGCTCATCTACGGACAGCTGCTGCGGGTTCCCGGGGATTTCATCCCCAACGCAACGGTACCTTGGTCCGCAGCTCGTCAGCGGTCGGACCTTCTGGACAACGCCAAGGTTTTCGCGCCAGTGCCCACGTCGCAGCACGGCCTCCCGCAGTCCCACATTCCGCTCGACCTTTGTGCGGCGGAGTACGTTTTCATCCGCCACGACGCCCACCGGGGACCTCTTCAGCCACCCTACGATGGACCATTCCACGTCCTGGAAACCGGGGACAAGACCTTCGTAGTGGATGTCGGCGGTAAGCCGGACTGCATTTCTGTGGACCGCCTTAAGCCGGCCCACCTGGATCTGGACCGACCCGTTGAGTTGGCACAGCCCCCGAGGCGGTGCTGACCTCCGGTTTCTGCTCCCTCAGTCCACCACCGAGCGCCCAAGGTCCCTCCGACGAACCCCCCAGTCCCCGCCCCGGAATTGAGGAGCCGTTCCGACCGTGTGATCCGGCCCCCCCAACGACTGACATTGCCAGTGCTTGTGAATTCTGGGGGGACGTATGTGGTGGAGACCACATAGGGACAATAACACAATACACAACGTATAGCCAATGTTGTTATATGCACCTAAACACAATTCACTATGTATAGCCAATGTTATTATATGTACTTACTTGGTTGGGTTATCGGGGCAGGGTCTCTTTAAGAGTGTCAGTAGCGTGATGACGTCATGTGTCGGTAGCATGATAATGTCATAGCCCTGCAATGAGGCTGAGACCCTCAGTCCTCATGGAGAGTGAATAAAGTAACACGCGTTTTGCCTTTGCTGCAACAAAAGTCTCAGAGCCTGTTGATTTCCAGCGACTCCAACAAGACTGTAATAATCTGACTGAATTAAAAGTAGACTGTAATAATGAGCACCGCTGATTTATGAGGACTGAATACGTCAAATTTTGGGGGGGTAAAACTTCACTTGTCCCCGAAAAAGGGTGCGGGGATCACGGTGCCCCTTCTCCTCTTCCCTTTTCGAGCAGCTTGTACTCCTCTGTGTCACCTCTGCTCATTCTCCCTGTCATGCTGCAGGCCAAGGGGAATACAAACCACAGCACCCGTGTCTGGGAGCAACTGGTCTGAGCAGAAGCCTTGAAGTAACCTGGCACACCACTCCATGGACACTTCAGCACCTTCAAATAAGATAATAGACCACCAAACAGCTGAACAAACTCACCAAGAGCCAGTAGGAATCAATCAGCAACTAACCTGTAAGTAGTTGATGATCCCTTTAAATAGCGCTGGTGGGGGGTGGGGGGGGTCCCTCCTGCTGCTGAAAGTGTGTTCAGCTATGAAAGGTTAAACGAGGCTGTTGGCTGCAATGCTGAGGTTGATAATAGCAGCGCTGGCATCAAATCAGCGTTGCATGCTGATTGACGTCACGATCTGCACACCCTGCATTCTTCTGGTGCATGCTCCCAGCGCCTGCGCTAACATCCTACCCAAAATGGCATATGGTGAGGCCCACACCAGAAGTGTGCACACGCTCCCCGGAAGACTTTTTGGGCCCAAATCGGCACCTATAGCGCCCAAAAAACGGGCACTACAGAGCCGAATTTAGTGGCATGGTTTTATTGTAGGGGATTTCTGGTGTTTCATTGGAGTTAATGGATTTGATTTCCATCCATCTTACGGTGAAAACCGTAAATCAACTTGCAGCCTTGCTAGTAACATAGGGGGCGATTTACTCACTGGAGGCGAGATGGAAGCTGTAACATTTGCATATTGAATTATCATTGGCCTGCAGGCATCTGTAAGGAATACCTATTATATTC
Organism: Somniosus microcephalus; assembly: GCF_052327205.1. Taxonomy (NCBI): domain Eukaryota; kingdom Metazoa; phylum Chordata; class Chondrichthyes; order Squaliformes; family Somniosidae; genus Somniosus; species Somniosus microcephalus. The sequence continues at coordinate 42,507,875 of NC_140995.1, read as the reverse complement.
ACATGTGATCACATGCTGAGTTGTCATTGGCCTGCAGGCATCTGTAAGGACTACTATTGTTTTGAAGACCCAGGCTAGGGGTCCAAATGCCATGCTTTTCCCCACTGGTGCTGCTATGAGTAAGATCACAGACCTAATCTATATATATAAAGCGGCTCTTCTGTCTGTCTGTCTGTCCGCCTGGTCTCTATACGTTTGGAAGTTACAGAGCGTACCGACGCGCGCGTTGTCTCAAAAGAAAGCTTGCGATTCCGGACCGGTCATAGGCGTATTTACGTTTCGGCCGGACAAAAATCCCGCCCGCGGTATCCCAAAAACGTTCAGCGTTCCGCTCATTAGCATCTCATTAGCGACCGTGTGACGTCGAGGTCTTCCTACAGTTGAGTGTCGAGTGACTCGACGATTGACCAATCCTACGCTTCGGTGACCTGACCGGTCGACCAATCGGTGCGTGTGTAGGCGGGCCTTATCCTTCTGAACCGAGGTGAGTGGCCGCCATCTTGATTTTCCACGATTTTTCCCCCCACACTTTCTGTGTGTTAGGGAACTAAGGTAAATATTTCAATTATGTGTTAGGCAATTAATTAACAATTTATTTGAGTTTTATATTGTGTTTAGCAACCCCCCCCACTCCTCCTCACCCTCGCGCAGGGGGGACTCGGGGCCTGAAGCTGAAAAAATTTCTCTCTCTCTCTTTCTCCCCTCTCTCTCTCTCCTTCTCCTCTTCCCTCTCTCTCCTTCTCCTCTTCCCTCTCTCCTCTTCCCTCTCTCTCCTTCTCCTCTTCCCTCTCTGTCTCTCTCTACTTCCCCCTCTCAGGTGTCGCGGACGGAGCGCGAGCGCGCCGCCTGAAGTTTCCCGCTCGCTAACGGCCTTGCCGGCTCCCGCGGGCCGCTCGCACTGACCGCGCATGCGCCGCCCGCACTCACCGCGCATGCGCCGCCCGCCCGCACGCAGCGGCCGTCCATCAGCCGCGCGATACGCGCGGGACCTCAGCAACGGCACCGGACCTCAGGCGCTAGGCAGGGGGAGGGGCCGGAGAGAGGGACAGAGGGGAGTGGGGGAGTGGGGGGGGGAGAGGGAGACAGGGGAGGGGAGGGGGGGAGGGAGTGGAGGGGGGAGGGAGAGGGGAGGGGAGGGGGGGAGGGAGGAGGGAGGGGAGGGGAGGGGAGGGAGGGAGAGAGGGGAGGGAGGGAGAGAGGTGAGGGGAGGGAGAGAGGGGAGGGGAGGGAGGGATAGGACAGGGAGAGGACATGACAGGGAGAGGGGGGACACACAGGGGCAGGGAGACCAAACACCCCAAAATTGCCCTCGCGCCCCAAAATTGCCCTCGCAACGAGGGACAGAGGGGAGTGGGGGAGGGGAGGGGTGGGGGGGGAGAGGGAGACAGGGAGGGGAGGGGAGGGAGGGAGAGAGGGGAGGGGAGGGAGGGAAAGAGGGGAGGGGAGGGAGGGAGAGAGGGGAGGGGAGGGAGAGAGGGGAGGGAGGGATAGGACAGGGAGAGGACATGACAGGGAGAGGGGGGACACTCTCATTCCCTCTCTCACTCTCTCCTTCCCTCTCTCTCTTCCCCCCAGTCGCTCCCTCTCTCTCTTCCAACAACAACATGCCCTCGAGAAAGCCTCGGCACCGCCGGGCTCCCCCAGCTAGTGCTTAATAAAAGAGGTAAACTGTAATACTCCGTTGTCCTGCAATTTATTATTTTATACAAAGTGTGCAAAACAAGACAGAAGCGGGTTTCGGTTTGGGTATGTCAGAAACTCGCCTCCACTGATAGTTTTCAAAAAATTGAGATTTTCCCGTGATTGTCCACTTGATTTCAGAGGTGTGGGATGCCCTTGCTCAATTAGTGTTTTGGGACTGAAACTCGCCTCTGTTGACAGCACTTTTCCAGTCTGATTTTATGGCTTCTTGCTCCCTTGGCTCATTCCACAGCATTTCTGCGTCTCCTGCACCACCTCCAACATCTTTTGAGAAACCTATGTCCAATTCCAAGGCAAGGGTCTACCCGAGGCTCTCGGATGAGGTGCTGCAAATGTTGTTGGAGGGGGTGACAGCTAACATGGAGGTGCTCTTCCACTCATCTCAGAGGAAGAGGCCTGCCAAAGAAACCAAGGCTGTGTGGGTACAGCTGGCAATGGATATAACCTCCAGATCTGTGTGCAGATTGGGAGACTGTTTCTGTGTATTGATGAAATATCATCCCTGTTGGAAAGCATTAACATGATTTGATGCCAAAATGTTGGCGTTATGCCATCTGTTACTTAGACTTAGGGAGCTCCACATTGCGGGCAACGCCACACTTGTGTTGTCAGGTTGGTGGCCTGACTGAAAGGAGGCCAGAGAGTCATGTCCATTGTCAATGAAGTCCTGGCATGGAGCCAAGGACATTTGCCAACTTGGCCAACCTATCCAAATCTGGCCATGGTAAGTTAATTCCTAACCCTAACCCTAACCCTAACCCTTGCATCCCTGGCAGCCATGTGCTCGCGTGCTGCCACTGCCGCTGGTCGAGACACTGGCTCTCTGACCTCCTCCTGCTCCTCTTCCTTCTCCTGCTGCTCCTCCTCTTGCTCCTCCTCCTCCAGATCATCCTCCTCCTCCTCAGCGTCCTCCTCCTCCTCATCCTCATCTGAGGTCCAAGTTGAAAGGAAATGAATGTTTCCCATTCTGCTTGCAGATGCCTCCTCTAGGGAAGCGCTCATTGTAAGCGGGGTGAGGTTCTTCCCAGGAGGTCCCACAGTTGATGGATTCAAGCTGTAACACCTCCGACTTTGGAAGGCCTTCTAAAAGTGCTCAGACACCTTTTAAAGCCAAGGTCTGGCACCTGCAGGTAAGCCTTGCTGCAATAAACGATGTCTTGTTAGACCTGCAGCAGTGAGGAGGCCACCCACGAGTCAACCCACCAGGTTTACCTGGCGTGGTTCAGGAGTTGCGTGAAGCAAGCCGAAATGATGGTAAATTCAAGAGGGCCTCTCAAAATAGGATTAGAGGCCCTTAACATGTATTTGCAATAGTTAATGAACGCTATGGCCAGCTGGAGCCAGGAGCGTTTCCCGACCGCCAAAACTGGCACCGGCGAAATCCTACGGAGGCGGTTTGGAGTCGGGATTCGGACCCGACCTCAGTAATTCAATTTTTCCCGCTTTTCCCGACTCCAAACCCGCCTCCTCCAGCGTCAGAAAATCACCCCCATAGGTTTAGTTTTTCCGAATCTCTATTCTACTAATTGGGGGCGATTTTCCCACTGGAGGCGAGATGGAGGTGGGTTTCAGTTTGGGTGGGCTTGAAACCCGCCTCCACTGATAGGTTTCAAAAATTTGCGATTTTCCCATGATTGGCCACTTGATTTCAGAGGTGTGGGATGCCCTTGCTCAATTAATATTTCGGGACTGAAACTCGCCTCTGTAGACAGCACTTTTCCAGTCTGATTTTATGGCTTCTTGCTCCCTTGGCTCATTTCACAGCATTTCTGCGTCTCCTGCACCACCTCCAACATCTTTTGAGAAACCACTATGTCCAATTCCAAGGCAAGGGCCTACCCGAGGCTCTCGGATGAGGCACTGCAAATGTTATTTGAGGGGGTGACAGCTAGCATGGAGGTGCTCTTCTACTCATCTCGGAGGAAGAGGCCTGCCAAAGAAACCAAGGCTGTGTGGGTACAGCTGGCAATGGATATAACCTCCAGATCTGTGTGCAGATTGGGAGACTGTTTCTGTGTATTGGTGAAATGCCATCCCTGTTGGAAAGCATTAAAATGATTTGAAGCCAAAATGTTGGCGTTATGGCATCTGTTCTTTCACCTTAGGCAGCTCCACATTGCGGGCACCGCCACACTTGCGTTGTCAGGTTGGTGGCCTGAGTGAAAGGAGGCCAGAGAGTCATGTTCATTGTCAATGATGTCCTAGGATGGAGCAAAGGACATGTGCCAACTTGGGCAACCTATGCAAATCTGGCCACGATAAGTTCATCCCTTGCATCCCGGGCTCTGATCTCCTCCTCCAGATCTTCCTCCTCCTCCTCCTCTACTGAGGTCCATGCTGAAAGAAAATGAATGGTTCCCATGCTGCTTGTAGATGTCTCCTTTGGGGAAGAGCTCATTGCAAACGGGGAGAGGGTCTTCCAAGGAGGTCCCACAGTTGATGGAGTCAAGCTGCAGTACCTCCGACTTCGGAAGGCCTTCTAAAAGTGCTCAGAGACCTTTTAAAGCCAAGGTCTGGCACCTGCAGGTAATCCTTGTTGCAGTAAACGATGTCTTGTTAGACCTGCAGCAGTGAGTCAACCCACCAGGTTTACCTGGCGTGGTTTAGGAGGTGCGTGGATCACACCGAAAAGCTGGAAAAATCACGAGGGCCTCTCAAAATAGGCTTAGAGAGGCCCTTAATGAGCATTTAAGGATGTTAAATAGCGCAATGGCCAGCTGGAGACGGGATCGTTTCCCGACCTTCAAAACCGGCACCGGCAAAATCCCACAGAGGCGGGTTGGAGGCGGGTTCCGAACCCGACCTCTTTGAATCTGATTTTCCCACCTTTCCCGCCTCCAAACCCGCCTCCTCCGACATCAGAAAATCGCCCCGTTTGTTCAGGGTGTCCTCTGCAGTCAGTTGTTTGAAATGCATCCGTCCATTGACATCTTCATAGATGCCACGAAAATGCACACGAGCAAAGCATGAAACAATTTCCCTACATTCTTCCCTTGCCCCCCTGCACCATTCCTTCCCCTCTCTTCCATAGGCTGCTCAACTGGTGAAACACAACTGTGGGATAATGTGCATGTCGCTAGCCAGGCCAGCATTTATTGACCATCCCTAGTTTCCCTAGAGAGGGTGGTGGTGAGCCTTCTTCTTGAACCGGTGCAGTCCGTGTGGTGAAGGTACTCCCACAGTGCTGTTAGGGAGGGAGTTCCAAGATTTTGACCCAGTGACGATGAAGGAACGGCGATATATTTCCAAGTTAGGATGGTGTGTGACTTGGAGAGGAACTTGGAGGTGGTGATGTTCCCATGCGCCTTCTGCCCTTGTCCTTTTAGGTGGTTGAGGTTGCGGATTTGGCAGTGCAAATGTTAGCACTTCGTTTCAAGCTGTGGTTCCCTTGCCTGCAGTCAAATACCTTAGCACTGACATTGCTGGGCTGCGACTAATAATGTAGACTATTTAAATAAACGTGGTTAATATTTAAACACTACTGTATGAGTATTTTGTTTTAGTAACCCAAAGGCCACCTGTACTTATCGCTAATTTATTAAGAAAACTCAGGCCAGTAGCAGCACCAGAGGACTTTATAGACTAGAGGAGTAATTAGAATTTCTCTTGAATTAATTTATCTTTAATGGAGAAAATATGATGCCATTAGTTATATAATTATTCAGAAAGCACCCAGTACTTAAGGGAATGAAACTGCAGGTTAAAGAGGTGCCGTATATCTAAAGATCTGCATTATTCCCATGCATGAATTAAGAATCAATGTTAAAGACAGAAAGAACTAGCATTTATATAACGCCTTTCACTACCTCATAATGTCCCAAAGCACTTTACAGCCAATGAAGTACTTTTGAAGTGTGGTACTGTTGTAATGTAGGAAACGTGGCAGTCAATTTTGGCACAGCAAGTTTGCACAAATAGCAATGAACAGGTAATCTGTCTTTTAGCGATGTTTTGACTGAGGGAAAAATATTGGCCAGGACACCAGGGAGAACTTCCCTGCTCTTCTTTTACGTCCACCTGAGAGGGCAGGCGGGGCCTGGGTTTAATGTCTCATCCAAAAGGCAGCACCTCTGACAGTGCAGCATTCCCTCAGCACTGCACTGTCTAGGTTTTATGTTGGCATTTGGAGCTCTCTTTTCATCCAAGTGGCTCCTTTTTGAAGGTTATGGTGTGCCACAAAACCCAGATGTTTACTCTGGTATAGCTGTGTTCTTCCAAAATGGCCAGGTCTTCAGGTTTAGACATACAGGAGATCTGTAGCAGTAAACATTCAGGCATTGCAGTGTATTGACTATATTCTGTATTACAACCTCTATCTGTCTTGCTGCATTTGTTTGTAACTTTTTTTGATGCTGAGTTTCAGAGGCATTAGTTATCTGCCTCACCATTCAAATGCATTGAGCAACGTGAAGTTCTTGTTCTTGCGTGGTAGATACGAACTAAACTCGCCACAGAAAGTTAAGCCAATCATTTCAAGTCTAAGCACCCTTTTAACAATGTGATAAGTGTTAATTACTGCCAATCAACCGCTCTGGCACTGGACATTAACTATTGCAAGTATGGAGTCTCATTCTCTCAGGTTTCAATTGTTGGTGGAGATTATTTTTTCTTTCTCTTTTATCTCTCTTTATTCAATCTTTCTTTCGCTCTTTATTTCTCTTTCTGTACCTGATTTGACAGTGAATTCACTCACTCTAATTTACACTTCCTTCTTCGTCGTTGAGCTGTTAATTTCACAATCCTTCAATCTGGTTGGTTAAGGAGATACACTGGGCTAGAAATTTGGAGCATTTATGCCTCCCATAGCGGGGGACGCTAAAGGCCGCAAACGACTTTTCACCCAGGCGCGGCATCGCTAATGACTCCCGTTAAATTCAGTGTGAGTTTAGCAGTGGCGGAAACTGGTAGCACCCCGCTCAGCTGCGCAGGCGATGATGACGTCATCACTGTGCGCAGTGCCCTGTTTTTGCCCCACCTGCAAAATGGCCTGTGCCTCCTGAATCTGTGCCGGGCGAAGGCAGCGATTCAGGGGGTGGGAACGGAGCTGCAGGAGGCTCAACTAAAGGGAAGGTGGCGGGTGGGGGAAAAAAATCGGCTGGCTTATTTGTCACGGCCCGCTGTGTCTTGGAACGCAAGGTCCGTGCCAGGCTGTTGGCATGGCATCCTGCTCCCTGGTGGCCCAGGTAGGGCCCCACAGAGTTGTGGGCTTGGGCCCTCCCCTTTAATGAGGGGAAGAGGCCTTCCATGCAGCAACACTATGTGGCCCAGTGCGTAACGCTGCAAAACGCACCACCCCGATATTCAGGGATAGCGCCCTAAGAATTAACGCTCCACCTCCCTCTTGGGGCGCTAAAACTGAAGTTAGCGATCACTGGCGCTATTTTTCGGCAGGCGCTAAATTTAGCAACCAGGCGATGTTAACGAGCCAAAATGGTCGCTAACGAATTTTTCCTCCACCGTTGCTTGTCCTGTTCGCTCAGATCCCAGATGCCCTGTAGGGGGCGCCACACCATTTCCATCTCCCATTTACAGCAACTTGCTGTGCAAAATATCACGGAGAATAAACAGACAAGGGCAAGTCTAACAGCGGGTGCAGTTCGTTGCTCTGCCACAGGAAACCTTGGGCTAATATATGTAAAGAATATGAAAACTGTTGTACAGATGACAGTTGATCAGCTTTGTGCAGAATTAAAATTTGATGTAAAGTCAACCTTTCCACAGAATGCGAGACATTCCATTGTAATTTGAAGCATATCATCTAATTGGTTATATACTTTGCTTAGTTCCTGAAAGGCCCTAATTTCCATCTTATTTACATATGTGACAGAGGGGCAGTGAATGAGTTTTGCCAATGTATTACCATGTACAGCTGATACTGCATTTCCCATCTCACTGTCTGATGTTAACGATAATGCTATAACTAATTCTGCCCCTTACGTTAAAGAGTCCCTGTTCTTCCGGTCCAGTCACAGGAACACCTGGAAAATTTGAGCATTTCTCAGCCTCAACTGCATTTTACACAGTACGGAAATTCTGCCGAGATTATCGTCCATTTGTAGCACTCTCCCCTCTGAGTCAGAATGTCGTGGGTTCAAGTCCCACTCCAAAGACTTGAGCACAAGGTCTAGGCTGAGGGAGTGCTGCATTGTTGGAGGTGCCATCTTTCGGATGGCATCTCCAACAATGCCTGTCTGTCCTCAAAAAAGGTCTCATGGCACTATTTGAAGAAGAGCAGTGAAGTTCTCCCCGGTGTCCTTACTGATATTTATCCCTCAACCAACATCACTAAAACAGATGACCCCATTATTTATCTCATTGCTGTTTGTGGGAGTTTGCTGTATGCAAATTGGCTAGCATTTCCTACATTACAACAGCGACTATGCTTCAAAAGTACATAATTGGCTATAAAGTGCATTGGGACATCCGGAAGTTGTGAAAAGCGCTATATAAATTTATTTCCCTTTTTCTGTGTGCAGTGCTAATGGCAGCAGTTCGACATTAACATGTTGGAATCATAATAAAAATTATTTAGTAATTAAAATAGTTGGGATTTGTGAGGTCAAAATGCAAATACCCATCACAAAACTTAAAGCCCTGCAGTATATTCAGATTTTCATCATTAAGTTACAATGTACAAGCTTGTTAGCAAAGCTAAAGCCCATGGGATTAAAGGGGCAGTGGCAGTGTGGGTACAAAATTGGCTAAGGGTCAGAAAGTAGTGGTAAATGGTTGTTTTTCAGACTGGAGGGAAGTATACAGTGGTGTTCCCCAGGAGTCGTTATTAGGACCAGTGCTCTTTTTGATATATATTAATGACCTGGACTTCAGTATACAGGGAATCATTTCAATGTTTGCAGATGACACTAAACTTGGAAATGTAATAAACAATGAAGAGGATAGTAACAGACTTCAGGAGGACAAAGACATGTGAAATGGGCAGACTCATGGCAGATGAAATTTAACACAGGGAAGTGTGAAGGGATACATTGGTAGGAAGGATGAGGAGAGCCAATATAAACTAAATGATACAATTTTAAAGGGAGTGCAGGAACAGAGAGACCTGGGGGTGTATGCTCACAAATTGTTGAAGGTGGCAGGACAAGATGAGAAGGCTGTTAAATAAGCATATTGGATCCTTGGCTTTATTAATAGAGGTATAGGGGGCAATTTTCTGACGTCCGAGGAGGCGGGTTTGAAGGCAGGAAAGGCGGGAAAATCGGAAACAATGAGGGCGGGTTCGGAACCCGCCTCCGTGGGATTTTGCCGGTGCAGGTTTTGCAGGGCGGGAACGGTCCCGCCTCCAGCTGGCCAGAGAGCTTGTTAAGAGGCTTAAATGCTTTTATTAAGGGCTTTTCTAAGCCTATTTTGAGAAGCCCTCGTGATTTTTCGACCATTTCGGCGTGTTCCACAACCCTCCTAAACCATGCCAGCTAAACCTGGCGGGTTGACTAGTGGGTGGTCTCCTCACAGCTTTAGGTCCAACATTAAATCGTTTATTTAATCAGGGATTAGTTGCAGTTGGCAGAACTTTGCTTTAAAAGATCTTTGAGCACTTTTAGAAGGCCTTCCAAAGTCGGAGGTGCTGCAGCTTGAATCTATCAACTGTGGGAGCTCCTTGGAAGACCCTCTCCCCGCTTGCAATGAGCACTTCCCCAACGGAGGCATCTGCAAGCAGCATGGGAACCATTTGTTTTCTTTCTCCATGGACCTCAGATTCGGATGAGGAGGAGGAGGATGAGGAGGCTGAGGAGGAGGAGGCTGAGGAGGAGGATCTGGAGGAGGAGAAGGAGGAGCAGGAGGAGGAGGAAGAGCAGGAAAAGGAGGAGGAGCAGGAAGAGGTCAGAGCGCCGGTGTAGCGACCAGTAGCAGCGGCAGCATGCGAGCACATGGCTGCCTGTGATGCAAGGGATGAACTTACCCTGGCCAGATTTGCATAGGTTGCCCAAGTTGGCACATGTCCATGGCTCCATCTTAAGACATCATTGACAATAGACATGACTCTCTGGCCTCCTTTCACTCTGGCCACCAACCTGACAATGCAAGTGTGGCGGAGCCCGCAATGTGGAGCTGCCTAAGGCGAAAGAACAGATGCCATAACGCCAACATTTTGGCTTCAAATCATTTTAATGCTTTCCAACAGGGATGGCATTTCATCAATACACAGATACATTCTCCCAATCTGCACACAGATCTGGAGGTTATATCCCTTGCCAGCTGGATCCATACAGCCTTGGTTTCTTTGGCAGGCCTCTTCCTCCCAGATGAGTGGAAGAGCACCTCCTGCTAGCTGTCACCCCCTTAAACAACATTTGCTTTGCCTCATCCGAGAGCCTCAGGGAGACCCTTGCCTTCGAATTGGACATAATGGTTTCTCAGAATATATTGCAGGTGGTGCAGCACAGGCAGAAATTCTGTGGAATGATCCAAGGCAGCAAGAAGCCCTAAAATCAGGCTGGAAAAGTGATGTCAGCAGAGGCGAGTTTCAGTCCCAAAACACTAATTGACCAAGGGCATCCCACACCTCTGAAATCAAGTGGCCAATTAGGGGAAAATCACAATTTTTTGAAAACTATCAGTGGAGGCGGGTTTCAAATGCACCCAATCCGAAATCCACCTCCATCTCGCCCCCAGTGGGAAAATCGCCCCCCTACGAGTATAAAAGCAAGGAAGTTATGATAAACCTTTATAAAACACTGATTAGGATTCAGCTTGTGTTCAATTCTGGGCACCACACTTGAGGAAGGATGCCAAAGCCTTAGAGAGGGTGCAGAAAAGATTTTCTAGAATTGTACCAGGTATAAGGGGCTTCAGTTATGTGGAGAGACTGTGGGGTTGTTCTCTTTAGAGCAGAGAAGATTAAGAGGAGATTTGAAAGAGGTTTTCAAAATCATTAAGGGTTTTGATAGATTAAATAAGGAGAAACTGTTTCCAGTGGCAGAACGGTCGGCAACCAGAGGACACAGATTTAAGTAATTGGCAAAAGAGCCAGAGGCGACATGAGGAAATTTATTTTTACATAGTGAGTTGTTGTGATCTGGAATGTAATACCTGAAAGAGTGGTGGAAGCAGATTCAATAGTAACTTTCAAAAGGATATTGTCGGAAAAAATTTGCAAGGCCATGGGGAAAGAACAGGGGAGTGGGAGTAATTGGATAGCCCTAACAAATACCCGGCACAGGCACCATGGGCCAAATGGACATCTTCTGCGCTGTATCATTCTATGATGCTGAGTAATTTTAAGTTTTATTGCATTTACAACATTTTCCAGCATTCATTCACAAATGTTTTTTTAACCTTTTGCACGCTCCAATGTTCAGAATACATTTACCTTTTCCCTATCAAGATAAGAGTCTTTACTTTCACCCTATATTTTTCCCACTGTCGGGTTCTTGCACTTTATATAAATGTGAGACTGTCCTTTCTTTCTATTTCTGTGTTTCCCTCTTTCTTTCATTCTCTTTCATTATTTCTTTCATTCCTTTCTTTATTCTCATTCTCTCACTCTCTTTGTCTCACTATCTTTCTCTAATGCTTTATCTTTCTTTCTTTCTCTTCCTTTCTCTTTCATTCTTTCCTTTCTTCCTTTCTTTTCATCCCTTTCTTTCTCACTCTCACTTTCTCTCTCTTTCCCTAATACTTTGGCCTAGAAATTCGTTTGCGATCACCCCGCGCCCGTTCAAAGGAATGAAGGCAGCACGCTAACTTTGTGCTGCCTGCTGATTAGCATGATTGCGGCATTGAGCTCAGCACCACCCCGGGGAACTGGCAGTGGGTCTGCGGAGCAGGAACCTGCTGTTGTCTCTCTGGATGACAGTATTCCTGATCCCACCACTGCCATGCCGCCATTGGCCTTGCTGCTGCCTATCAGCCAGCCAGCCCAGACTACTGACGCCCATGCCGAGGTGGTGTGTATTTTCTAAAATCCATAATAAAACCGCTGCTACCATGTGGAGATCGAAGTTCAGAATGAATTGTGAAATGGTTCAAAATATAGGAGGTCAACATGTGTTCTTTGTTTGTGACGACACAAAATGGCGGAAGTCAGCAGGGGGTCCTTTGCCTGGTGGCCAGCATGGTCCTTTGTTTGTAAGACCACATGGACAGGAAGGAGAAACATGAGTGACGAGCAAGTCCAGACCCCACACAGCTCACAGGAACATGAACGTGTCATGCAGAAAGAACTCCAATCAGGGAAGGTTTGAAGCGAAACTGACCAATCAGAGGGAGGCAGATGGTGTCATACAAGGGAGGCCGGCAGAAAGGCCCTATAAACGAAATGACCCAGAGGTGGGAAATTCAGAAAAAAAGAAGACAGAAGTAGGAGAACAGAGGAACAAAGAAAGCTGGCCAGTCTATGTTTTTGACATGACTTTCCTGGACTGATCACCCAGAGATAAAGGAGTATGTATAAAAGGCGGACATAGAGCTTAGATATTGTTAAAGGGTACTTTTATGTACGGTTGACTTGGGATATAAATCGGCAGGAGGTAGTGTATGAGTTTCTGTGGGTACTTTTATGTACGGGTAAATTGGGTGCATATTGATTGCAATGTACACTTGAATTTTGAACTGTAGTATGAATAAAGATCAATTTTATTGATCACATACTTATCTGTCATTGTTATGTTTATTCGTAATTCTTGAAGTCCGAATGATAGTAGGAGAAGGGCTTACAGGTGAAGTCTACTGGTACCAGTACTGGGGAAAGAGAAAGCTATTCCGTTGGGACGCACTACACCTGAACCATGCTGGGGCCAGAGTTCTAGCAAATCAAATAACTAGGGAGGTAAATAGAGCATTAAATTAAATAAGCAGGGGGGGGGGCGGTGGTGGAGGGTGGGGGTTCCTGGTGGAGAGAAATCTAGAATGCCAAAGAGAAAAGACAAGGAAGCAGTGCAGGAAAGTGATTAGTGTAAGGATAACCAGATTGTGTCAGGAAGGGACAGAGCGTACATACAAAGGAGTGCACTAACAAATAGGGTCCGGGTAAGAAAAACTGGTAATAAGAAAAATAAGGCCATAGTACAAAAAAATGTTAATATATCTAAAAATGTTAAAAAGACAAATCTAAAGGCACTGTATCTGAATGCAAGGAGCATTCGTAATAAGGTAGACGAAATAACAGCGCAAATAGATGTGGATATGATATAATGGCGATTACAGAGACATGGCTGCAGGGTGACCAAGGCTGGGAGCTGAATATCCAAGGATATTCGATATTTAGGAAGGACAGGCAAAAAGGAAAAGGAGGTGGAGTGGTGTTGTTAGTAAAGGATGAAAGCAGAGTAATAGTGAGAAAGGATATTGGCTCAGAAAATCAAGATGTAGAATCAGTCTGGGTGGAGCTAAGAAGCACCAAGGGGCAGAAAACATTGGTGGGAGTTGTCTATAGGCCTCCAAACAGTAGTGGATGGCATCAAACAGGAAATTATAGATGCACGTAACAAGGGTACTACAGTAATCATGGGTGACTTAATCTACATATAGACTGGCCAAACCAAATTAGCAATAATACTGTGGAGGGTGAATTCCTGGAGTATGTACAAGATGGTTTTTTAGACCAGTACATTGAGGAGCCAACTAGGGAACAGGCTATCCTAGATTGGATATTGTGCAATGAGAAGGGGTTAATTAATAATCTTGTTGTGCGGGGTCCTTAAGGGAAGAGTGACCATAACATGAGAGAATTCTTCATTAAGATGGAAAGTGAAGAAGTCCAATCTGAAACTTGGGTCCTAAATCTAAACAAAGGAAACTATGAAGGTATGAGGAGTGAGTTGGCTATGATAGATTGGGGAGCTTCATTAAAAGGCATGATGGTGGATAGGCAATGGCTAACATTTAAGGAACGAATGCATGAATTGCAACAGTTATACATTCCTTTCTGGTGCAAAAACACAAAAGGAAAATCAGCCCAACCATGGCTAACAAAAGAAATTAAGGATAGTAGTAGATCCAAAGAGGAGTCATATAAAGTTGCCAGAAAATGTAGCAAGCCTGAAGATTGGGAGCAGTTAGAGTTCAGCAAAAAGGGACCAAGAGATTGATTAAGAGGGGAAAAATAGAATATGAGAGTAAACTTGCAAGGAACATAAAAGCGGGTTGTAAAAGCTTTTATTAGTATATAAAAAGAAAAAGATTAGTGAAGACAAATGTAGGTCCCTTACAGTCAGAAATGGGAGAATTTATAATGGGGAACAAGGAAATGGCAAAGCAATTAAACAAATACTTTGGTTCTATCTTCACCGAAGAGGACACAAATAACTTCCCAGATATGCTAGGGAACCAAGGGTCTAGTGAGAGGGAGGAATTAAAGGAAATTAGTACAGGTCCACAACGCCTTATCCGCAATTCCGAAAACCTCTGAAAACTGAAAGTTTTCCCCCCTCACGCTCGTACCCCGACCTCCCCCTCGTGCTTGCGCCCCAACCTCCCCCTCGTGCTCACACCCCGACCTCCCCCCTCGCGCCCCAACCTCCCCCTCACCCTCACACCCGACCTCCCCCTCGCGCCCCGACCTCCCCCCTCGCGCCCCGACCTCCCCCCTTGCGCTCGCGCCCCGACCTCCCCCTCACACCCCGACCTCACCCTCACACCCCGACCTCCCCCCTCGTGCCCCAACCTCCCCCCTCACGCTTGCACCCCAACCTCCCCTCGCGCTCGCACCCCGACCTCCCCCCTTGCGCTCGCACCCCGACCTCTCCCCTCACGCCCCGACCTCGCGCTCACACCCCGACCTCCCCCCTCGCGCCCCGCCCTCCCCCCTCATGCTCGCACCTCGACCTCCCCCTTGCGCTCGCGCCCCGACCTCCACAAAAAAACGTTCAAGTATCACATTTCAGTTTGTGAATGTGCGGCAGCAATGGGACCAAATTGACACAAGATCCAATACTGAGAATGGTAATAAGAACAAACTTCTATCAGGAAACAGAAATAAATAGGTGAACTTCAAACACAATGTCTGAATAAAAGAGGAACAATTTACAGTGATCTACTTACAGTATGGCCTTCCTCAATCATCAGGGCTTTTTTTTTAAAAAGCTCAATTCATTTTGTACCGTTCTGAAATCCGAAAACTTCTGAATTCCGAAACATATCTGGCCCCAAGGGTTTTGGATAAGGGGTTGTGGACCTGTATTAGTAAAAAAATAGTGCTGGAGAAATGAATGGGACTGAAAACCGATAAGTCCCCAGGGCCTGATAATCTGCATCCCAGAGTACTGAAAGACGTAGCCATGGATATAGTGGATGCATTAGTTGTCACCTTACAAAGTTCTATAGATTATGGAACAGTTCCTGCAGATTGGAGGGTGACAAATATAACGCCACTATTTAAAAAAGGAGGGAGAGAGAAAACAGGGAACTATAGACTGGTTAGCCTAACATCAGTAGTAGGGAAAATGCTAGTCTATTATAAAGGATGTGATAATAGGACACTTGGAAAATATCAACGGGATTAAACAAAGTCAACATGGATTTATGAAAGGTAATTCGTGTTTGACAAACCTACTGGAGTTTTTTGAGGATGCAACTGGTAGAATAGATAAGGGAGAATCAGTGGATGTGGTGTATTTGGATTTTCAGAAGGCCTTGGATAAAGTCCCACATAAGAGGTTAGTGTGCAAAATTAAAGCCCATGGGATTGGGGTAATATACTGGCATGGATTGAAAATTGGTTAACAGACAAGAAACAGCGAGTAGGAATAAATGGGTGGCAGGTGGTGACTAGTGGGGTACCACAGGGATCAGTGCTTGGGCCCCAGCTATTCACAATATATATCAATGATTTGAATGAGGGAACCAACTGTAATATTTCCAAGTTTGCTGGCGACACGAAACTAGGTGGGATTGTGAGTTGTGAGGAGGATGTAAAGAGGCTTCAAGGCGATTTAGACATGTTGAGTGAGTGGGCAAATACATGGCAGATGCAGTATAACGTAGATAAATGTGAAGTTATCCACTTCGGTAGGAAAAACAGAAAGGCAGTGTATTATTTAAATGGTGATAGATTGGGAAATGTTGATGTACAGAGGGACCTGAGTGTCCTTGTACACCAGTCACTGAAAGCATACATGCAGGTGCAGCAAGCAGTTAGGAAGGCAAATGGTATGTTGGCCTTCATTGCAAGAGGATTTGAGTACAGGAGCAAGGATGTCTTACTACAGTTATACAGGACCTTGGTGAGACCACACCTGGAGTACTGTGTGCAGTTTTGGTCTCCTTACCTAAGAAAGGATATACTTGCCACAGAGTGAGTGCAGCAAAGGTTCACCAGACTGATTCCTGGGATGGCAGGACTGTCATATGAGGAGAGATTGGGTCGGCTAGGACTGTATTCACTAGAGTTTAGAAGAATGAGAGGGGATCTCATTGAAACGTATAAAATTCTGACAGGGCTAGACAGACTGGATGCAGGGAGGATGTTTTCCCTGGCTGGGGAGTCTTGAATGAGGGGTCACAGTCTCAGGATACGGGGGAGGATATTTTGGACTGAGATGAGAAGAAATTTCTTCACTCAGAGGGTGGTGAACTGTGGAATTCTCTACCACAGAAGGCTGTGGAGGCCAAGTCACTGAATATATTTAAGAAGGAGATAGATAGATTTCTAGACACAAAAGGCATCAATGCGTATGGGGAGAGAGTGGGAATATGGTATTGAGATGGAGGATCAGCCATGATCATATTGAATGGCGGAGAAGGCTCGAAGGGCCGAATGGCCTACTCCTGCTCCTATTTTTCTATGTTCTAGGTCCAGAGCTGGTTGAGGTCATCCTGCAAGGCCAACTGAAGTCTCCCCAACGAAAACTCAGCAGCCTTCCACCAGCCATGCTGCAGCCATTGGGGGAGCACTGCATAGGAGCACCAGAGCAGGAAAAGGCACACAAATGACAGGCCGTAAGGGATTACACAAGGGTGATTAGTTGATTTGTGAATTAATTAGTGATAAATGTATTAATTTTGTTTGGAATCTTTGTTTTGTGGTGGCTCTCATTTCACCTTTGTGCCCAGGAGGATGCTGTAATATTCTGTGACAGAGTGTTGGTATGATGGGGATGTGATTGATGAGGGTGTGGTGAGCAACAGGGATCTGGGGTTTCATTCATTGGAATTGGAGTCTGATGATGTGTTCCCGGATAGCCCGTGTCGAAGGGGGATTTGCTGGCTGTCTCCTCCCTTCCTTCCCATCTTTATCCTCCTCCTCCTCTCCCTCCTCCTCCTCCTGAGGTGGTCCAGCAATCCCTGCTGGCAAGAGCTACGCCAAGTTGTGAAGCATGCAGCAGACCACCACAAAATGGGACACCCACTTCGCCGAGTACTGGAGGGCTCCTCCCAAGTGTAGGGGTCGCAAAATCCCCTCAGCCCCCGAAGATCGGGAAATATTAATTCACATCGTGGACGAAGACTTGTGTGATTTAAATTGTCTCTGGGTTGGACAATGTTTTGAAACATACCCAGAACCGCAAAAAGGCTGCGTTAAAAAGCTCGTAAGCTAGGCGGCGCTTGGACACTGGAATCAAAGAACTTTGTGAAAATCACACACTTTAAGATTGTACATTTTATTAAAAGATGTACTCTTGAGTTTTGGACTGTTAAAAATGGCTGAACAGACCTCATGGAAACAGAATTTCAAAAGGGCAGACAGGCTGTTAGCATATGAATGGAGCCCGAGCTGTCAGTCACCCTGTGGTATTGGGCGGGTCCGGTAACCTACAATCGATTTGTTTACAGAAACTGCTATAAGGATGTTTACACAAGGAAGTAACCACTTGAGACTGCAGTCTCAGTTGACTACAGAACAATGACTTTCTATTTACAATACCTTCAAGGCTATTTACTCAAGCAAGCAAGGAAATAACTTTATTCGATGGCCCATCACAGACAATCAAGAACACATTCAAACCACTGCAGCTTTATTCGAAAGCCCTCACAGACAATGGACACATTTAAACTGCAACTTTATCGAAACCCATCCCAGACAAGTGAACAGTTGGGATCTCTTTTGTTTTAGCCCAGAAACATCAGATCTGGGTGGGCCCCAAAAAAGGGGTATAAAAGATAGCTTCCCAGAAGCATCGCTCTCTTCTCTTTAACTCTTTGGACTGCAGGTGAGCAAGGCTTCTGACCCACTAGCAAGACAATCTAGTGAGAAGTAAAGGGGTGGTAATTTAAGGGAAATGTTGCTAAGATTGTAAGGTTAACATTGTAGCCATTTATCCCTCATTTTTGCCGTCTGCCTTCCCCTGTTAAGCAATTTTACCGGGATTACTTTGATCGTGTGGTGTAGTTTCTTTAGTTTTAATAAAATTTGACTTTCTTGCATCCAGACCATTTGTCCATTTTTAATATAGCATTAATTATAAGTTCCTCCAGTCAGAACTGGAGGTGGGGCTTAGCGATTTGAAACCGCTGATTGGGATTGGTCACAGTGCAGTGGCAAAAAGGCTGCCTGACCAGGTAAATTACCATAAACCAGGTAAAGGATGATCCCCTACACAAGTGGACAAGGCAGCGGAAGCATTGCTTCAGGAGCCTGATGGTCTGCTCGATGATGTTCCTGTTGGCAGCATGGCTCTCATTATATGAGTGCTGGACAGGAGTGGTGGGGTTGTGGAGGGGAGTCATCAGCAAGGTGCATAGCTGATAGCCCTTGTCTCTGAGCAGTCACCCTTGGGTTTGATGTGGTGCCTGGAAGATTGCTGGCACACCGGACTATGACAGGATGAAGACATTGTGGCTGCTGCCAGGATAGTGGGCATTGACCATCAAGATGTGCTGTGCGTGGTCGTACAACAACTGCACGTTAGGTGAGTGGTATCCTGTGGTTACGGAAGATCTCAGGATTGGTATACGGCGCCCACAAAGCCACGTGAGTGCCGTCTATGACACCCTGAATCATAGGGAAGCCCGCTATCCTGGCAAAGACACATGTGCGATCCTCCTGATTCTCTCTGTTCAGAGAGAAGAAAACGCCATCCCTCCTGCTGTACAGAGTGTCTGTGACCTCCCGGATGCCGCGCTGGACAGCGAACTGGGAGATGTTAGCTATGTCTCCTGTTGCAGATCGGAAGGATCCGCTGGCAAAGAAATTGAGGGCCACGGTGACCTTGAGAGCCACTGGGAGAGTCGTGGTCACCCTGATCTGAAGCTGCAGGTCTGGTTGCAGGAGGTGGCAGAGTTCTGTGACCACCTCCTTGGTGAAGTGGAGCCTATTAAAACACTGCTCCTCGTTTAAGTAGATATAAGAGAAGTGCTCTCTGAAGACCCTAGGGGGATAAGGCCTCCAGTTGAGAGCCCTCCTGGCTTTCCTCCTCCTCCCTCTGCGCGTCTCCTCTTTTCCCGTGTCTCCGCTCCCTCTCCCGAAGACACTCAAACATGAGGGGGCCTGCCAGTAGAGCCCCCATGACAGTGGGAAAGTGTTGTGAGCAAAAGCCTTTAAATAAGAAGGAAGGGGTTTTCCACTTGCCCCAACACTCCCTGAGGACCTTGAAAAAAGTTTATAAAGCTGCTGGAGTTGCAAAAAGTTTCACAGAGACAGTCAAACTGAAAGAACATGTCAGCTGCAACTTGTTGGTGATGATCCCTTTAAATAACGCCGCTGGAGCCTCCTTCCTGCTTGTTAATGCTTGCTCAACTGGTCATAATTAATACAGGCCGCTAATTTGAGTGGTACACTCAAAAATGGCAGATCGAGCATCAGGTGAGCGTTGCATGCTCACTGACGTCATGATCTGCATAATCTCCATGATGCTAGCAAGTGTGGACATCGGTAGCATTGCCCCCCAGCCAGAAATTGCGGCTGTCGCAGGACCCACTAGCAGTGGGTGGAAGTGCGATAGCCGCCTTTTTTTTCCCGAAACAGGCCTTAACGGCCAACGGTAAAACTTAAAGGGCTAGAAATTCATTATAACCAAGGAATGGGCGGTGTCAGTAGAAAAGTTGGAGAATTAGCGCCAGGTGCTAATGCTTTAGACTGCACGTAAAATTCGTGCTCGCTGCTCAAAAAATTATTGGAGTCCTAATTCACGTTTTAGGGGAAAAGTTCGGTAGGTTAGCGCCTCCCGTTAGCACTTGCAGAGGGTGGTAATGGGGCGTTGATGCAGTAGCACCGGGGCGAGGTGAATCCAATACCACACAGCAAATCCAGCCACCCCCCATTGAGCTGCCAGTACGAGGTACCGCCGGGAACTTCACCGCGAGGAAGATGATGACGTCAGTGAGCGTGCAACGCTCACTGGGTGCCGATCAGGAAAATTCATTGTCACCACTTACCTTTGTGCCTCGCCCAGACAGCGACAGGGAGAGCAGGCGCACAGCTGCAAGAAGCTAGCTCCAGCGATGTTATTTAAAGGCATCAGCATTAATCACTCGCAGCTGTTAGGGCTGGTTAGTTTCAGTGGTTTCTTGTCAGTTTCACCCAGTGGATCAATTTGTATGAGTAATTTCAAGTTTCTTTTTTATCAGTAGTGTTCTGACAAGTGCAAAGTGGCTACATTTATTGTTTAAAGATTCAAACTGCTACACTTGGCAACATTAATGGGGGCTGTACTGGCATGGCACCTTGCCTTCCAGGATCTACAGCAGAGGGAGCGCAGGCAGCCAGAAATATGGCAATATGTGTGCAGAAGGATGAGAAGGGCCATCAGGGCTCTCACCAGGAGGTCTTACCATCTGAGGGTATCCCCTACCTTCAATTAAGCGATGAGCAGTGTATTAGATGGCTCCGCATCACCAAGGTGGTGGTCACAGAACTCTGCCACCTCCTCCAAACAGACCTCCAGCCTCACACCAGGATAACTTAAACCCCAGATCCCTTTTGCTCACCACATGCCCATCATACCATCCCTGTGTCACGCCATATCACAGCATCCTCCTGGGCACAAACATGAAATGAGAGAGACCACAAAATATTGCAAACTCCATTAATAAATGTATGCATAAGCATATCACACATAGTACATTCATTCTGATAACTAATGACCATTGTGCCTGCCATAGTTGAATAGCTGTCATTCTGTGCAAGGTGTGAGATGTGGGTGTGAATGTTGGTAGGTAGAGATTGTTGGTGGGTGAGCCCTGGGGGTGCGGTGCTTTGGGCAGTGTGTGAAGCTTGTGGTACAGATGGTGGTATGTAACATTTGTTCAAGCACCTGACCACCCGACTGAGGTGGATCTGCCATGAATACAGCTGCTTCAGTCCTTCGGCTCCTTCTCCTTGTTGTGCTTCTCCTTGCTGAGGCAGCTGCACAGCAACCAATGCTGAGAATGAGGTGCTGCAGTATCAATGAATCTCTACTTTAAGTACTGGGAAAAGCCTGTGACAATGATGAGTTGAGATTAGACTGCACCCGATATTGGTCCACCCTTTGAGTGTAACACCACTGAGCTACATCTTTAAGACTTGATTTAGTGCCTCAATAATTTCTTTGAGTAGTGAGAATGTATTTTGCATGCAGTCTAAAGCATTAGCGCCTGGCGCTAATTCTCAAACTTTTCTAAAGATACCGCCCATTCCTGGGCTATAATGAATTTCTAGCCCTTAAAGCCCAAGCTCATTGGTGTTACACTCAGAGGGTGGACCAATATTGGGTGCAGTCTAATCACAAGTTATGATTGCCACAGGCTTTTCTCACTACTTAAAGGGGAGGTTCATTGATGCTGCAGCACCTCATTCTCAGCATTGCTGGCTGCGCAGCTGGCTCAGCAAGCAGAAGCATGACAAGGAGGATGAGCAGGAGGACTGAACCAGGTGTGCTGATGGCATATCCATGCCCCAGGGAGAGAGCCCGCAGATTCTTTGATCAAACATTGGAGGCATTGGTTTTTGCTGTGGAGAGATGGAGGGTGGCACTCTACCCTACAAGTGGCAGGAGGCCCGCACCACAAATCTTCTGCACCATGTGGAGGGAGGTAGCACAGCACATCTCTGTCAGCACTCTGGTCCCAGGACCCACACACAGTGCAGGAAGAAATTTAACGACCTCACTTGGGTAGTCAGGGTGAGTGAATGCTTCAACAAATGCTACATACCACCATCTGAGCCACAATCTTCACACACTGCCCAAAGCACCACACTCCTAGCACTCACCCACCAACAATCTCTACCTACCAACACTCACACCCACATCTCATGCCTTGCATACAATAACAGCTATTCAACTAGGGCAGACACATCAATCAAACACATTGCTCCACACTCACTCACACACTTTCCTTTCTCTTGCAGTCCAAGGTGGCTCACCACAGGAGGGAGCAGGAGCACACAAACGGGGGACAAGCAGACACCCAACCACTGTCTGCACTGGAGAATTAAGTGCTGCAAATCATTGGGTGCCAGGTGGTGGGTGCCGTGACCACCGGCAATGTTGACCCCCTTGGGGACAACAATGGTATGTTCATCACTATTCCTTCTCACATCCCACTTCCCCCTCACCCCATAAGCATTTCGCACTTTCCAGCTAATTATGCTGTATGCATACATTTCTCCCTTCCTGCCTCCCTCCCCTCACCTTAACCTGACTCTAGTGCCTTTATGCTTTCAGATAACCAGCAAGCACCTGAGCAGCCTGTCCCTGAGGGCATCGTAGAGAGCAAGGCGTGAGATGAGGAGGAGGAAGAACACACCACATCACTGCATGTCTCACCCACAGATATCAGCTCAGATACTGGCACTATGCATTCTTTAGAGGCTAGTATAGTAGCGGGATCGGCACAGGGTGAGGCACCAGGGATGAGTGGGCTGCAGCAAGGTCAGGAGGAAAGGGTAGCTCGGGGGCCAGCTCCCCGGAGGGCGAGTTCGTGCACGGGTTCTGCTGTACAGGACTCAGATGAGGACCTCGATGCTGAGGATTTAGGAGAAGGGTGATGGGCAGCACGTGGAGATGATAGATGCAATGGCAAGGATGCCCAAGAGCCTCCCAGCAATGGTAAGGAGCATGAAGGAGTCCACCTCCAACATTGCACAAGGTTCTGCGCACACCATGGAGGCCATCATTTCCAGTCTGCAAAGGATGGTAGACTCCCAGAGAGACCGTGGCGACCCAGACCTGATGCCACATGTGATGGGTGATCTGGGAGCTTCTATTGCAGCACAGGTGGAAGCGATGCAACATCTTAGTGCTGTAATGCAGTCTATGGTTGGTGCCATCCAATCTCATGCTGCTCTCATGCAGTCTCAGCTTGATTCCACACAAGCTCTGACTGCTGCCATCAGGCCTGGGTCTACCACCATCAACCAGGGCTTTCACGGTGTCGCAGCAGGCCAGCAATCTGTGCTCCAACAGATTGCTAGGGATGCTGAGGTGCTGCCCCGGGGTAGTGGCAGTGGGTCAGTGGAGCAGGAGCCTGCTGTCCTCTGCCGGTCCAGAGCTGGTCGAGGGAGTCCTGCAAGGCCATCTGAAGTCTCCCACATGGACACTCAGCAGCCTTCCTCCAGACCTGCTGCAGCCACTGGGCCAACACTTCCTCGGAGCACTAGAGTAGGCAAAGGCACAGTAACGACAGGCACTGAGGGACTGCACAAGGGTGAATAGTTAATATTTTTGGTGTAAAGAGGTGTTCACTGATTTTTGATAAATTTATTAATTCACTTACCATTCTTTTGTGGTGTCTGTCATTTCAGCTTTGTGGTGTGATACTGCCTGTGACAGGGATGGAATGATGGGGATGCGGTGAGCAAAAGTGATGTGGGCTTTAAGTCAGCCTGGTGTGAGGCTGGAGGTCTGTTTGGAGGAGGTGGCAGAGTTCTGTGACCACCTCCTGGGAGATGCTAAGGAGATGAAATTCTCCCCCTGGATTTCTAGGCCAATAAACTCCCCTCTCCTGGCATAACTCCCCTCGTCTGTCACCTCTCTTATGCAGCAGTGGCTGTCGAACTGGGAGATGTAACAGATGTCGCCTGCGCCAACCTGGAAGGATTCCGACGTGAGGAAATTCAGAGCCACGGTCACCTTCACAGCCACTGACAGCGCTGTCCTTGTCCTGGTGTGAGGCTGCAGGTCTGGTTGCAAGAGGTGGCAGAGTTTTGTGAGTACCTCCTTGATAAAGCCCTGACATCTCACACACTGCTCCTGGCCCAGGCTGAGGTAAGAAAATTGCTCTCCAAAGACCCTAAGTGGGTAAGGTTTCCTGCTGAGAGACCTTCCCCCCTCCTCCTCCTCCCCCTGTGAGCAGCTTGTCCACTTCTTTTCTGCCTCTGCTCCCTTTCCCTGTCGTGCTGCAGGCCAAGGGGGATGACAATTAGAGCCCCCATGACTGGGAGCACGTGGTCTGACCAGAACCCTTGAAGTCAGAACCAAGGCCTTCTCCACTTGCAACACCACCCCCTGTCACCTCACCAACTTTAAACAACTCTAGAAATCTCCAAACACTTCCACAAACTTACACAGAGCCAGTAGAAATGAATTAGCAACTGACCTGAGAGTGGTTGCTAATGCCTTTAACTATCCTTGCTGCTGCTGAACGCATGTTCAGCTGTGCGAGGTTAACACAGGGCATTAGTTCCAGAGCTGAGGACAAAAATTACAGCACTGGCATCAAATCAGTGCTGATTGTCATCACGATCTGCCCACTTAACGTAATCCCGCTGCATGCTCCTAGTGCCGGCCCTACCGCCCTCACCAAGATGGTGTCCGGCACGGCACGCACCAGAAGTGTGCACGCGTGGTGCAGAAGCCACTTTCATCACAAAACGGCACCCATAGCGCTGAAAAATCGGGCGCTACTGAGCTGAATTTCTAGCTCTTTATCTCTTTCTTTCTCTCTCCCTCTCTTTGTCTCTCTCTCTCTTCCTTTCTTTTTTTCTTCCTTCCCACCCCAGTGACAACTCTGTCCTGATTTGACCCTCCTCTCCTTCACTTTCATACGCACTAAAGAGAAGGAAACATCGAATTGGTCAAAACCAGTAGGCATTATTAAAAAACAAATTGAAAATAAAGACAGAAAATGCTGGAAACACTCAGCAGGCCAGGCAGAGTGTTTCCAGCATTTTCTGTTGATATTTCAGATTTCCAACAGCCGCAGTATTTTGCCTTTTGAATTTAAAATAAATCATGATTTGCTGAGAATCAGTACTAATATGCGGTTAGAAAGACTGCCGTTGGAGCATTGGCTCTGTTGCCACAGCTCTGTGAATGAATCACTATCTATCTGCTAATTCCTGCAATCAACAGTTCAGCATATTTTATATTGGAATGGTGACTAAACCGCTCAGCCGTGCTGTGTCTTCCAATCAGTCCTCAATCACCTATTTCGGTATAAAGCACACTAAAGTATTAATTATTTTTTCATGCCTGAGTTAAGTTGTTAATTCCCTTTCGCTAGTCCGCAGTCACTAATGCACCAAAGTGACCACCTCATCGTAATAACAAAAACAAACAGAACCAAGAAGTAGCATTCTGAGACCAAGGCAAAAAAAAGATAATAATTATCCTGTCAGTGGAAAATAGGGGAATAAAAATCTTTATCAAAAATAAATGAAAAAAAATTAGCTTAATCATCTACTAATGGTTATAATGTAGAACTGGGTTAATTTCATTATGGAAGAGGGAACAAAGAGCTGATTAAAGCAATCAGCTAACGCTACGTGTTTAATCAGCTCCCTGTCCCCTCTTCCAATGTAGAGCTTACATCAACATCCACTAAAACTGCATTAGAGCGCCCCATAGCATTGTGATACAAGCAGCTGTGAAACTCGATTATAGATTTGGATCTACCTGTGTGTGTATCTGTGTGTGTGTGTCTGTATTTGTATATGTGTGAATGTATGAGTGTGTGTATGTGTGTGTGTGTGACTGCGTGTGTGTGTCTGTGACTCTGTGTGTGTGTGTCTGTCTGCCTGTGACTGTGTGTGGGTGTATGTGTATGTGTCTGTGACAGCCTGTGTGTGTGAGTGTATGTGTGTGTGTCTGTGACTGCGTGTGTGTGTGACTCTGTGTGTGTGTGTCTGTCTGTCTGTGACTGTGTGTGGGTGTATGTGTATGTGTCTGTGACAGCCTGTGTGTGTGAGTGTATGTGTGTGTGTCTGTGACTGTGTCTGTGTGTGTGTGTGTGTGACTGTGTGTGTGTGTGTCTGTGACTGTGTCTGTCTGTGTGTCTGTGACTGTGTCTGTGTGTGTGTGTATGTGTGTCTGAGTGTATGTGTGTGTGTCTGTGACTGTGTCTCTGTGTGTGTGTGAGTGTATGTGTGTGTGTGTGTCTGTGACTGTGTGTGTGTCTGTGACTGTGTCTGTCTGTGTGTCTGTGACTGTGTCTGTGTGTGAGTGTATGTGTGTCTGAGTGTATGTGTGTGTGTCTGTGACTGTGTCTGTGTGTGTGTGTGTGTGTCTGTG
>NC_140995.1:42446848-42479348 GCF_052327205.1 Somniosus microcephalus | reverse complement strand
AGTGTCATGCTATGTGAAGGTAACCAGTTAGGGATGGAAGGTTAGACAGATATTCTAGAGTTTTACTTTATTAACAGGAAGGGGTGTAAGAATTCGCAATAATTTACAGTTCTGAAGATCAATTTTTTTTGATTAAAGAATCCCTGGGCGTTGTGCTTTTAAATTTTAAAAGACACATTAACCCAGTCCAACCACTCTGAGTTAGCCAATCACAGCTTTCTCTTGTGTATTGGACCCTTTGGGCGGGGAATTTTGCACACAGCCCTCGCAGGGCAGAACGGCAGGACCTCACCAGGTATAAAAGATAGCTGCTGAGAAGCTATCACTCTCTTTTTACTTCGCTGGACCACAGGTGAGCAGGCTGTTCTGACTCCTCGGCAAGGCAACCTAGTAGGAGTTAGGGGGTGGTGATTTGAGGGTAATTGCTAAGATTGTTTAAGTAACATCGGAGCCATTTTATCCCTCGTTTTCGCCGTCTGCAACCCCCTGTTATATAGTTTTACTGTAATTACTGTGTTCGTGTGGTATAGTTTATTCTTTTGATTGTAGTTTATTTAGGTAATAAAACTTGATTTTTCTCTCATCCAAACCACTTGTCCATTTTAATATCATTAATTATAAGTTCCTCCACTCAGAACTGAAGGAGGGGTAGCGATTCGAAACCGCTGTTTGTAAATTGGTTTCGAGTGCAGCAGCAAAAGGCTGCTGACCAGGTGAAATACCGTAAACCAGGTAAAAGGTTGGAATTGGTCAGAGCTCAGAGGCAAAGGCTGCTGGCTGTGGTAAACCACTGTTTGTATTCCACTGTGTACATGCCTGGACATGCCTCGGCTGACTCCTCCCACAAGTCCTAGTATAAAGGTGACTGCTCCCCAGCCCCTTTGTATTCTGGACCGGTCGACCACTCGAGGCAGACCTTCATTCTTTTGTTAATAAAAGCCTTTAGTTACTCTCTTAACTCTCAGTCTTTTATGAGTAATTGATAGCGCATCAATTTTATTAACAACATTTTTATAATGGAGAAGATCCTCACACCAGCATGCCTGGACTTAGATCATCGGGAGGCGGACTCATCCACCAAGTTTACTCACTGGCTTAAGTGTTTCGAAAAATTCCTGACCGCCTCCGCAGCAATCAAATCGGACGAGGACAAACTGGATGTCCTGACCTCCAAAGTGAACCACCGAGTGTACTCGGTCATCCAAGACGCGACCTCATACGCGGACGCTATCAAGCTCCTCAAGGACCAGTACACGCGCCCAGTGAACGAAGTGTATGCCAGGCACCTTCTGGGGAGTCGTAAACAACAACCTGGGGAATCGACCGTGGAATACCTTCAGGCACTGTCTGTGCTTGGCCGGGCCTGTGGTTGTAAGGATGTAAAGGCCGCCGTGTACACAGAGGAACTTATCCGGGACGCTTTTGTAGCGGGCCACAGATCCAATTACACCCGACAGCGACTGTTGGAGCAGAGTGACCTCGACCTCAACAAGGCCTCTGAACTCGCACTATCACTGGATGCAGCCTACCGGGGCATGGATGCCTACTCCTCTGCACCGTGGACGCCGCGGGGAATGACAGCCTGGGACACGGTAGGACCACCTCATAGCGCCGTGCCACCCCAGCCACACCCCAGCAACGGCCCAACTACCGCAGCAGTGTCCCAAGGCCAGACAGCAGTGCCCCAAGGCCAGAAATGCTACTTCTGTGGCCAGGCAAAACACCCCAGAGCGCGCTGCCCGGCGAAAAACGCGATCTGCTCGGGCTGCGGGAAGAAGGGACACTACGCTAACGTCTGCAGGGCCAAAGCCACCCCGAACCCCAGCAGCGCCGCGTGTGGGCCATGCGGGCCGCCATCTTGGGCCTCCCCGGCCATGTGCGAACCACCGGTACAGCAGCCATTTTGGACGCCTCCAGCCACATGGGGATCATGGACGCCGCCATCTTGGACGACAGCCGGAACGCAGCAGGCCCCCAACACCGCCTCATCTGATACCCGCAGCGACACACCGACCCCTACGCTGGCATCCGTTACACTGGACCAAGCGAGACCGCATCAGCTGGCCAGCTCCACAATGGACATTAAGGTAAATGGCCACGATACAATCTGCCTTTTTGACTCTGGGAGCACGGAGAGCTTCATCCGCCCCGACACGGTGCGGCGTTGCTCTCTCCCAGTCCTGCCTGCGCACCAGCGGATTTCTATGGCCTCCGAGTCCCAGTCGGCGGACATCGGCGGCTACTGCATAGTGACACTCGTAGTAGACGGGACCGTGTACGATCATTTTAAACTTCTGGTCCTGCCCGACCTCTGCGCTGCCGTCCTGCTGGGGTTAGATTTTCAGTGCCACCTTAAAAGTGTTACGATGGCGTACGGTGGACCCCTACCCCCACTCACAGTCCGCAGCCAGCAGCTCCCAAATTGCCCGCCGCGCACCAGGTGCAACCTCTCCACACTCAGAGTCACCCCCCCCCCCACTGTTTGCTAACCTCACCCCCGACTGTAAGCCCATCGCCACAAAGAGCAGGCGATACAGTGCCGGGGACAGGGCTTTCATTACAACCGAAGTGGAGCGGCTCCTGAAGGAAGGGATTATTGAGGGCAGCACCAGCCCCTGGCGAGCCCAGGTTGTGGTCGTTAAGACCGGCGAGAAGCAGCGCCTGGTCATCGACTACAGCCAGACAATAAATCGCTACACCCTGCTGGACGCCTACCCACTCCCCCGCATAGCTGATATGGTCAACCAGATCGCGCAGTACCGCGTCTTCTCGACCATTGACCTGAAATCAGCGTACCACCAGCTCCCTATCCGCCCTGAGGACCGCCAGTATATTGCCTTTGAGGCAAACGGCCGCCTCTATCACTTCCTTAGGGTTCCCTTTGGCGTCACCAACGGGGTCTCCGTCTTCCAAAGGGAGATGGACCGGATGGTAGATCAAAATGCGTTGCAGGCCACTTTCCCATATCTGGACAATGTGACCATCTGCGGCCGTGACTTGCAGGACCATGACGCAAACCTCGAAAAATTCCTCCGCACCGCCCAACTCCTGAACCTGACATATAACAAGGAGAAGTGCATATTCCGCACAAACCGCCTCGCCATCCTTGGCTGTGTTGTGGAACACGGAGTCATCGGCCCCGACCCCGACCGGATGCGTCCCCTTATGGAACTCCCACTGCCCCACTGCCTCAAGGCCCTGAAGAGGTGCCTAGGGTTTTTCTCCTATTATGCCCAGTGGGTCCCCTACTATGCGGACAAGGCCCATCCGCTGATCAAGTCCACCTCTTTTCCCTTGACGGCAGAGGCCCGCTTAGCCTTCCACCGTATCAAGGAAGACATTGCCAAAGCCACCATGCACGCAGTGGACGAATCCATCCCCTTCCAGGTGGAAAGCGATGCGTCCGACTTTGCCCTGGCCGCTACCCTCAATCAGGCGGGGAGACCCGTGGCCTTCTTTTCACGAACCCTCCAAGGCCCGGAGACCAGACACTCCGCTGTTGAGAAGGAGGCCCAGGCGATTGTGGAGGCTGTGTGTCATTGGAGGCACCACCTGGCCGGAAAACGATTTACCCTGCTCACTGACCAACGTTCAGTTGCTTTCATGTTTAACAACAAGCAGAGGGGCAAAATCAAAAATGACAAGATCTTGAGGTGGAGAATCGAACTTTCCACCTACAATTACGAGATCTTGTACCGGCCCGGGAAGCTCAATGAACCCCCGGATGCGCTATCGTGTGGCACCTGCGCCAGCGCGCAGATCGATAGACTGCGGGCCCTCCACAATGACCTCTGCCACCCGGGGGTCACCAGGTTCTTCCACTTCATCAAGGCCCGCAAACTGCCTTACTCCATTGAGGAGGTCAGGACCATGACCAGGAACTGCCAAGTCTGCGCTGAGTGCAAACCGCACTTTTATAGACCAGACAGGGCCCACCTGATAAAAGCCACTCGCCCCTTCGAGCGCCTGAGCGTTGATTTTAAAGGGCCTCTCCCCTCCTCCGACCGCAATGTGTACTTCCTCAATATTATTGATGAGTACTCCCGTTTCCCGTTCGCCATCCCCTGCCCGGACATGACCAGTGCCACAGTCATTAAATGTCTGAACGACCTCTTCACCCTGTTCGGTTTCCCCAGCTATATCCATAGCGACCGGGGCTCATCGTTTATGAGCGACGAACTCCGTCAGTACCTGCTAACTAGGGGTATTGCCACAAGCAGGACCACCAGTTACAACCCCCGGGGGAACGGACAGGTGGAAAGAGAAAATGCGACAGTTTGGAAGGCTGCCCTGCTAGCCTTAAAGTCTAGGGGCCTTCCAACCTCCCGCTGGCAGGATGTGCTCCCCGATGCGCTCCACTCTATTCGGTCACTGCTCTGCACTGCCACTAACGCCACCCCTCATGAGAAAATGTTTGTCTTCCCAAGGAATTCCACATCGGGGACATCGCTACCGCCATGGCTGACGTCCCCAGGGCCGGTCCTACTGAGAAGGCACGTGAGGACCCATAAAATGGACCCCCTGGTCGAGAGGGTCGACCTCCTCCACGCCAACCCCCAGTATGCTTACATTGCATACCCGGACGGGCGGGAGGACACAGTCTCCATAAGAGACCTTGCACCCTCGGGGGCCGCAGTAACCCACTACTCACTACCACCCCCCCCCCCACGATCCGATATCCAGCCCCAGCAGACGGCAGGCCTGGGCCCAGCGACCCGCTCGACACCTACGAGGACGACACGCCTGTGCCACAGCCTACGCGGGACTCGACGCCGGAAGCTCCACTACCCCTGCCGTCGCCACGCCGATCACAGTGGCAGACAAGACCTCCGGAGAGACTCCAATACACTAACTTTTAATACACTTCACCCCGCCAGACTCAATTTTAAACAAGGGGTGAATGTGGTAAACCACTGTTTGCATTCCACTGTGTACATGCCTGGACATGCCTCTGCTGACTCCTCCCACAAGTCCTAGTATAAAGGTGACTGCTCCCCAGCCCCTTTGTATTCTGGACCGGTCGACCACTCGAGGCAGACCTTCATTCTTTTGTTAATAAAAGCCTTTAGTTACTCTCTTAACTCTCAGTCTTTTATGAGTAATTGATAGCGCATCACTGGCCAGCTAAATTACCATAAACCAGTTAAAAGATGCCCCCCTTACAAATGGCGAGCCACGTAGGAGTGCAGGCAGTTTTTGATTTAATAAGTGGTCTGGATCTGGAGAAAGCATCAGCTATAGTTTCTCTCGTTGTTTTCAGTATGTGGGTAGCCCTGCGGATGTTAGCAGCAGCGTGTAGGCTGACCTATCATGGTATAGGTGGCTGGGTTAAGGAGGGTGAGAAGAGGGTGCAGGAGGAGGTTAAAGATGCCAAGAATCGGGAGTCCCAGCTTGAAAAATGCCAGGCGGAGGTAGAACGCCTCAAAGAGGTGTATGAGGCCAGAGCTAGTGATTTGAGGGTGCAGGAAAAGAATGCACGCCTCACACTAGAGGTCACGAAATGCCAGGCATTTATAGAGCACCTTGTGCAGGAAGTAGCAGAGGCTAGGGACAATGAGATGAGGCTACAAGAGGAGAATGCACACCTCACCCAAGAAGCTAGCGAGGGAGAGAGCCATGCGAGAAACAAGACAGAGTTCCTAAGGTATCAAATCATAGAAGCAAAGAGGAGCGAGATGAGACTGCGGGAAGAGAATGCCCGCCTCACCTCAGAAGTGATAGAGCAGGAGGAGAAGTTTAGGGAAGTAAAGGCAGCTTATAAGCTGGCCTGCGCCCTAAGGTTTGAGGAAGCAGATCATGGCCCCTGTAGGGCAGAGATAGAAAGCCTTAACATGGCTTTAAGTGCATCAAAGGGGATGATTTGTCTGATCAGCCCGAAGGCAGGTCGGCTGGACTTTACTGGTAGCCCAAGTGGAACCATCCCACAGGCAGCACCCAGAACGGGGCTGGATAGGGAATTAGAGATCCCAAGACCGCAGCCCACAGCTCCGAGTCTTGAGGAGCTCTGGCAGCGAGGAGGGTGTATTGATTTCTTTGTGGGTTCAATGACGAGACATTTATGAAAGAATGTCTTTTAATCTAAAGTATGTTCAACTTTTTAACAGCATTTACAGGAGACACCATGCTCGAGATCCATCTAGAACGAAACTGAAACTAAACTAAACTGCTTGTCTCTGTCACATGCCCTCTGCTGGTCAGGCATAAGTAATCAATACATGCAAACATGCTGGCAAGGCATCATAATCAAACAGGCAAATATCATCACTATTTGCTGATATCATTACATCTCCTTTTCTTAAAACAAAAGTATTTTACTTTTAACTAACAACATGTTTTCTTTGTATTAATCTGCATTTTAACTGTAACACTTAATGAACTTACATTATCATTATCATGATCAAGGTTTTTTAACCTTGCTTTGTGTGTTCACATGAAATATGTCAATACACCAGAAAGAATAAGATAACATTACTTCCTTTTATAACAATAGTCCTTAAATTTGCTCAATGAGTCTCTCAGGAGGCTTCACGTGTCTTGAGGATTTTCTGATTGATTGTCCTTGAATCTGAGTTGTTGCCTCAGATGATGGTTTCTCAGCTGTGTGATCAGGTTGTTCAACAGTATCAGTCTCTTGACCTGCTGTGGCTGGTCCCATGAGAAGATCCCTATGATTTCTTCTCAGAACAGCA
Source organism: Somniosus microcephalus (assembly GCF_052327205.1). Lineage (NCBI taxonomy): Eukaryota > Metazoa > Chordata > Chondrichthyes > Squaliformes > Somniosidae > Somniosus > Somniosus microcephalus. The sequence continues at coordinate 42,472,659 of NC_140995.1, read as the reverse complement.
CCCTCATCTGTCTGAATGGTGTATGATCTTGGTTGAACTTCACTCAGGACAGTTCCCTTCTGAGTCCATGTGTTTGTTTTGTCTTTGAACCTTACTTGGTCACCAGTGTGGAGTTCAGGTAGGTTTTGTGTTCCTCTGTCATAGTAGTACTTTTGCTTTTCTTTCTGTTGTTCTTTGAACTTCCTCACTTTCTCCCCCTCTTTTGTTTTCAGGAGGTTCTCCGGGATGGGTAGGTTTGACCTTAGCATACGTCCCATAAGGAGTTGGGCTGGTGACATACCACACTCGAGCGGCGTTGTGCGGTATACAAGCATGCTCTGGTAGAAATCAGTTCCACTGTCTTTTGCCTTGTACATCAGTCTTTTCACTGTGTTTGTGGGCTCTCCTGGGTCAACAGCTCTGGACAACGTGTCTGCTGTATACATCAGCTTACCCAGTGTGTACGCAACATTCAGTTCATCATAGACTGTCTCTCCTTCGCTTTCCACAATGAGGACTCTCTTTACCAGGTTCAGTCTCTCACAGGCTTTTAAACCTAGTATGGCTTGCACATCCTTTGGCACCACGATTAATGCTAGCGTGTGCTCTCTGTCCTTGTGTGTTACTTTGACAATGCATCTTCCTTTCACTGGTATATCAGTACCTGTGTATCCTGTCACTTTCACTTTTATTCCATGTATCTTTGGTCTGGGTCTAATTTTCTTAAAATCAGTCTCTGATATCACATTAACTTGTGCTCCAGTATCCAATTTAAATGGAATATGTATGTCATTCACTTTTAGTGTCAACATCCAGTCTCTTTCTTCTTTTTTGTTTTCAGACACAACATCCACATTGAACTCCTCTATCTCGCTTTCATCCACTGCATGGACCTTGCTTTGTTGCGCTTGGTTCTTACAGCAACGGGCATAATGGTTGTTTTTGTTGCAACTATTGCATGTTTTACCATATGCTGGACACTTTCTTGGTGGATGCTGTGTACCGCATCGACTACATGTCTTTCGATTGTCCCTTTCATTTTTGTTCGCTGGCCATGCCTCTTTTTTCACATTGGCGCTCTTTTTGTTAAACGGTTTGTGTCCGTTCTTACTCACTGCATCCACGTTGCAGCTACTATCACTGAACAGCTCTTTTGCTTGCGACTTCACAGTCTCTGTAGCCCTACACAGTGCTATGGCTTTTCCCAGGTCTAGATCTTGCTCTCTTAGCAGTCTTTCCCTTAGACCATTATTCGGAATACCACACACCAGTCTGTCTTTTATCAGCGAGTCTGTCAGTCCCCCAAATTCACATGTTTTGCTTCGGTTTCTTAGTTCAGTCACATACTGATCAATAGTCTCACCCATTTTCTGTACACATGTGAAAAATCTGTGCCTCTCAAACGTCACGTTACGTTTAGGTATGCAGTAGGCCTCAAACTGTTCCATTATTTTATCTAGCTTCATTTTGTCTCCATCAGCAGCGAATGTGAAATTATTATACACCTCCAGCGCTTCATCACCCACGACATGTAAGAACACTGACGATTTCTTATTATCACTTTTCTCGTCAGCTCCGATTGCCGCTAAATACAACTCTACACGTTGTTTGAATCTCCTCCAATTTTCAGCCACATTACCTGTCAACTGAAGCGTCGCCGGTGGGAGTAAACCTTCCATTTTTCACTTCGTTAGCTATTCTCTAATGGTAAGTAATGATGTTCTCTTTTGGCTTGCTAATCTGTGGAGAGCTGATTTAACTTCAGATTTTTCCTCTTCATCTCTTTCAATCACTTCTGACACCATGTATTGATTTCTTTGTGGGTTCAATGACGAGACATTTATGAAAGAGAATGGCCTAGAAATTGGGTTTTGGCTTAGCCAGGGCTTTAGCGCCAGAAATTAGTGCCGGCGCTAAGTCCCCTGCGCGCGCCAAAAATTCAGTGGCGCCGCGCCCAAACGGCTGCCGGCGCTACTGAAGGGTCTTAGCGCCTGGAAAAGGGCGCTAACTGCCGTTTCGCGCCGCAATTCCGGCGCTGCGGCACCCGATGCGGTGCGGCAGGCTGGGGAAGTGCAGGCCTCCTCCTTCCGTTAAGGAGGAGCTGCCTGCACCCGGCCGCGGCCCGCGCAAATCTCCTCAAAAATGAGCCCGGCACCTCGGACAAGTGCCGGGCTTGCATCTGTTCCGGGGGGGGGGTGGGGAGAAGTCCGGGGAGGGAGCTGCGGGCAGGCGGCCGGCGGGAAAGCGGCCGGCCGCCGCGCCTCCTTAAAGCGCCGGCGCAGACTCCGGCAGCACTCGTTTGCCGGAGTCTTAGTTGCGGCTGCCACTGGCGAGGCGGCCGCAACTGAATTTCGGCTTGGGGCCGGGTTACCACGGCAACCGGGACGCTGCGCACACCGATGACGTCATCGGTGCCGGCGCAGCGCTACCGGTCTACCGCCGCGGAAGGGCCCCAGGCAATTTAGGAACCGGCGCCAATTGCAGCGCTAGGCCCTCTAGCGCCGCAAAACCGGTGCTAAGGGCACTGAATTTCTAGGCCAATGTCTTTTAATCTAAAGTATGTTCAACTCTTTTTAACAGCATTTACAGGAGACACCATGCTAGAGATCCATCTAGAACAAAACTGAAACTAAACTAAACTGCTTGTCTCTGTCACATGCCCTCTGCTGGTCAGGCATAAGTAATCAATACATGCAAACATGCTGGCAAGGCATCATAATCAAACAGGCAAATATCATCACTATTTGCTGATATCATTACAGAGGGGTGGACAATGGGGTGATAGGAAAACACCAGCAGGTCCCACTAGGCAGGCGGGGACCAGGATCAGTGTACCCCCTCCAACAACGGAGGTACGGTCCGCCCGTGAGGAGTGAGCCTGAGAATAGGAATCCTCAGCCCACAGCAAGTTCGAGTTCACAGGCAAGCACTGTGGCTTGTGTGGGGGGAGGAGCCATTCATGTTCAGAGTAAGCTGTTTAAGCCAGGGAACAGGGAAGGAGAGTTCTGGGACCCCTGTAGAGCAGGTCCAGTAGCAGAAATCCAGGATAAGGGAGGCACACAGGGGATAGTTTTGGCCCCAGACGAAAGGCAGGTCCAAAATTCCCCATTTAAAGCCACCTGGGTGAGGGAACATGGGTTTGCTGTCCATGCAAGTTCAAGTTCACAGCATACAAAAACAGGCACTGTGGCTTGCTTCCAGGGACAAGTTGTCCAGCCCACCAATTGGGACACTTCCCTACCCCAGTGGGACCCTAGTTTTGCCCAAAGTTCAAGTTTAAAAGGATTATGTGGCTCAGAAATGGAGAAACAGCAGCCTGGGATTAGAAATCAGCAGGCTGCTGCCCATTCATTCACTGAAACGGCTCGCGCAGGCGCTGGTCTGGAGACAGGAATCCCCCAGTCTTCCGAACAGCAGATTCACGCAGGCGCAGTGGCCTGTTTAAAGGGACCAGCTTCTCAGCCAGCTTCTAGAGTGGTCCCCCCCATGATGTGGGACCCTGGGGGGGCAGGGATAGCAATCCCTCTTGCAGGAGACATAGGGAGGGAGCTAACACCAGGTTTTAAACATGGGGAGGAAAATTTCCAGCCACCAGCAGCGGGTGGTGAGAGTATACCTGCCCCCAGCACAGGAGTGGGCAGGGAAGAGCAGACAAACCCAGAGAGAGATTTGCACCGGCAGGCTGCCAGGTACATTATACAGTGCGGGCTATTTGGACATGGGGGAGAAGGCTCCCAGCCAGCTAGGGCTGTGACCCAAGCTCAGGGTCCGCCAGCCAAAGTTTCCCCCACTGAGACGCCCCTCAGAAGGTCTCAGCGGGCCCGCAAGCCCGAGAAAAGATGGTCACCCACTTTACAGTGGAGTAAGGCGGCCTCCCGAACCGGGGAGAAGCCAAAGAACAGAGGCCCCCACTCAACAGCCATAAGCTGCGAGGCACCAGAGACAGGAGGCAGTCCAGCTTCGCTGCAGCCAGCAGCAATCTGCGACAGTGCCAGAGATTAGCCTGGCCGTCCGGAGACGGGCGGCATTTGTATTATAGCTATGTGTGTGTATATAGCTTGCTTTAAGGTGTATTTTAAGTTTTGTTGATATAACTAGTTTTAAGTTTAAGTTTAAAGAGTTTAAGTTTACATGTGTGCCGAATGTTTGTGTTTTGGTCCAAGGTCGAGGGACCCGACCATGTCTCCACCTAAGGCAGCAGGTCAGTGAGACCTGGCTGCATGTTCCTTTTAAGTTTTTGCAGGAGATTGGAAAATGAAGCAGCCATGTTCACCCAGCCCGAGCTGGGCATCGAATGAAGATATGGAGACAGAATGTTAGGGATCACCTCGCCACTGGACGAATCCAGGAGACCCTGCAGCGATCTTCGTGAAAAACCGGACAGGGTCCAGAGGAACTTGCCTACTCCTCCTACGGGGAGGAGATGGCCTCAGCTGGGTGGGGCGCGGCCCCCAACCCAGCACTATCCTGACCGAAGTTCACTTGCGGGAGACCTCGCTGTTGAGTCATGATGGGGAAGCGCGGGCGCCTGGTCATAGGGACGCGTTCCCCGGGGGTGGGTGGTGATGGCCCGGGAAAGATTGTATAGAGGAGGGGGAGACCCAAGAGTCGCGTGGGTGCATTTGGGGAAGGGAGGAACTCACCCGGGGGCCCACGGGCAAAGAGGGTAAGTGTGGCTGGGAAGGATGAGTGGGTGGCCGGATCTGGGTGGGGCCAGGGAGAGCCGCCACACAGGCACCCATCATTTTTCTGCAGCCAGTCGAGGGAAGACGGGAGGGGGAGGGACTGGGAGTCATGATCCCATACTCCTCGGTCTCGGTCTGTGCCAAGGTAATTTTAAACGTGAGGGGTACCCCGCCTCCACAAAAGGACAAGGGAACGGCTCGGGGCTGGCAGAGCAGGCTGGTCTGTAAATCCATTCTGCCTGTTTTAAAGTTTAAGACAATCAACAGGGGGGTGGAAGGAACTTTTACTGCCCGAGTGGGAGGAGCAATACCCACCCGAATTTCGCGACCCATCATCGGCACATGATGATCGGGGTTTATTTAAGCATGTTGTTTCAAATGTTTAATGTTTTTTTGTATTTTGTGTTGCAGCCCCAAGTTGAGCAGAGGCGTGGGACCCTCTCCGTGCTTGGGATCATTTTGATTACATTGTGTAACTAAGATTGCAACATTTTGTAATAAGTTATGATGTAAAAAAGTGATTGTAAATTTGGTTTACATTGTATAATTTTACAAGCGTGTAGGGGTATGAGACCCCTTATTGAAAACGGAAGTATCTGTAAGATGCCTACCGTATCATGGTTTTTTTCTTGAATTTAAGGGGAATAGACGGGATGGGGATCAGTGGCAGATAGCTATTAGGTAAATACAGGGGATGGTTGTTTGTGAGGGGTCAGAAATTATTGCTCATTTCTTCAAGAGGATACTACAAGCAAGCTGGAATAATTTACAGTTCTGAAGATCAATTTTTTTGATTAAAGAATCCCTGGGCGTTGTGCTTTTAAATTTCCAGGGATAAAAATGGCAGTCGCAACACATGGCTGAAGACAAAGGGGCTTGGAAAGCAGTTTTCTGTGTCTGGAAGTAAGGTTCAATGGAGACAAAACGTTACCACAGGACAATGCTTTGTTTACAAAGCAATTGAATGCTATTAGCATTTGTTTGAATATCGAGTGGATACATCTAAACTGCAGAAGAGACTTTTGGATCTTGAATGGGATCCGTTTAAGAACTGAATGGGTCTAAATCACCTTGCATTCTGGACAATAGAGCAGTTGTATTTCCCTTTTGTTTCAGCCCAGGGAGCTCCGGAAGACACATTAACCCAGTCCAACCACTCTGAGTTAGCCAATCACAGCTTTCTCTTGTGTATTGGACCCTTTGGGCAGGGAATTTTGCACACAGCCCTCGCAGGGCAGAACGGCAGGACCTCACCAGGTATAAAAGATAGCTGCTGAGAAGCTATCTCTCTTTTTACTTCGCTGGACCACAGGTGAGCAGGGTGTTCTGACTCCTCGGCAAGGCAACCTAGCAGGAGTTAGGGGATGGTAATTTGAGGGTAATTGCTAAGATTGTTTAAGTAACATTGGAGCCATTTTATCCCTCGTTTTCGCCGTCTGCAACCCCCTGTTATATAGTTTTACTGTAATTACTGTGTTCATGTGGTATAGTTTATTCTTTTGATTGTAGTTTATTTAGGTAATAAAACTTGATTTTTCTCTCATCCAAACCACTTGTCCGTTTTAATATCATTAATTATAAGTTCCTCCACTCAGCACTGAAGGAGGGGTAGCGATTCGAAACCGCTGTTTGTAAATTGGTTTTGAGTGCAGCAGCAAAAGGCTGCTGACCAGGTGAAATACCGTAAACCAGGTAAAAGGTTGGAATTGGTCAGAACTCAGAGGCAAAGGCTGCTGGCCAGCTAAATTACCATAAACCAGTTAAAAGATGCCCCCCTTACAGGGGTGGGGGTGGGGAGGGGAGAGAACCTTTACCCAACAGAATAAATAGGTTGGGTAGAGCCCATGAGAGAGTAGATTATCTGTGCTCAGAGTTTTTGTGCTGCAATTGCTCTCACATTTTATTGAGCATTCCACAGATACGAACAACATGATCAAGGATTCTTAACCCAGTGCAATAAGTATGTCAATTCTCAATGAAAAGGCTATTAAACGTATCGGTGGAGATTATGTTTTAATTCATTCAGTTGCGGGATGTAGGCGTCGCTGGCAAGGCCAGAATTTATTGCCCATCCCTAGTTGCCTTCAGAAGGTGGTAGTGGGGCTTCTTCTCGAACTGCTGGTAGCGGTTTGATACTCTCTAGGCCACTTCAGGGGGCAGTAAAGAGTCAACCATGTAGGCGTGGGACTGGAGTCACATAAAGGCCAATTCCCACTCCAGAGACTGGAGCACAGAATTTAGGCCCACACTCCAGTATAGTACTGAGGGAGCGCTGCACTGTCGGAGGTGCCTTCTTTTGGATGAGACATTAAACCGAGGCCCCATCTGCTCTCTCAGGTATAAGATCCCACGGCACTATTTCGAAGAGCAGGGGAGTTCTACCCAGTGTCCTGGCCAATATTTATCCCTCAACCAACATCACTAAAACAGATTAGCTGGTCATTATCACGTTGCTGTTTGTGGAATCTTGCTGCGCACAAATTGGCTGCTGCGTTTCCTACATTACAACAGTGACAACACTTCATTGGCTGTAAAGCACTTTGGAATGTCCTGAGGTTGTGAAAGGCGCTATAGAAATGTTCCTTCCTTCCTTCCGTCCATCCGTCCCAGGATAAAAGACGAGTTCGCTGATCTCAGTGGAGATGCTGGTAGGGATGGTTTGGGGGTGGGGAAGAAATCAGCCAGGGTTCCTGGTCCTGATTGCTGGAAACTATTGAGTGTGTGGATATCGAGTGACATCATGATCAAGCTCAGTTATATTATCAATGGGCAAATCTGCTGCCACTCTCTGACTGCGCTCCAACAGAGGACTGGCCATGCAAGGTGAGGTGTCTGAGAGTGGCCTGCTTCAGTGGAACCATACTGAATGTGAGTTGGCAGCATGAGAATTGGAGGACACTGAAAGATGTAAACAGAGTTTTTGATAATGTGGTGTATGTGCCTTTAAGAGCCCCAGGTGTGCTGTAATGCCGGTAATTGCCACTCGGCTATATAAGCCTGTATATTGTGTATATCTGTTAGAACCCCCCCCCCCAGACTTTGCTTAGTAAATACTTATGAACCAACTCCTGTCTTCAGTGTCTTTATCAACACACGGACACTACAGTGGTGACGAAGTGGAAATGGACTTACCTGCAATTCGGCAGCACCTCAAGGACATCGATTCCTCGGGCGTCCAGAAGACTCAAGGAAGTGAGAGAAGCTGTGGTTTCACCAGCTGGCCAAGCTGGTGGCAGGTACTGCGCTAATCCTTCCTGGGCGTCAGGCTGGGGCTCCAGCGGCTGGCTCTACAGCTGAGACAGGCAGCGAAATCGGAGGCAAGCAATAACGGACTGGGAGGGAGCACTCGGGAGACGGCCGGCACGGCAAGCAGGTCAGCGTTCAGACCTCCGGCGAGAACAAGTCTCCAACAGTAAATTAAAAAAAAAAAGAGAACGCAGTAAACAGCGTTGTTATCGGCAGCAGCGGTGGGAAAGCGCGGAAAGCGCCATACCTTTGCTACAGAAAAGAAAAAAAAAGCACGGGAAGTGCCATATCTTTTCTGAAATGCCTAAATCTGGTAATATTGATGCTTTTGATAGTGAAATAGAGGATTGGACCACATACGTGGAAAGAGTAGAGGTATATTGCACTGCAAATGGAATAGAAGATGAAAAAAAAGCTTCAGTACTTCTGAACTTAATGGGCGCAAAGACATACGGGCTGTTACGAAATTTAATCACTCCAGCCAAACCAAAGGACAAGAATTTTAAAGAAATTGTTGATACCCTGCAGGAGCACTTAAACCCAACACCGCTGCTGATAGCGGAACGATTCAAGTTCTTCAAGAGAATTCAACACAAGAATGAAAGTAATGCTGATTACCTAACCGAATTAAGAAAGCTATCAAAGTACTGCCAATTCAGGGCAGGACTATCAGATTATCTTCAAGACAAATTCGTTTGCGGTCTCTTAAGTGAAGGAACACAAAAAAGACTGCTTTCTGAAAAAGATTTAACATTGGACAAAGCTTTCAGTATGGCTGTATCATACGAAGCAGCAGCAAAAGGAGCTGCAGAGATACAACAAAAGACACAGGACTTCGGCACCCATGAAATGACACAGGGTTTCGAAAGATGTTATCGCTGCGGCAGATCCACCCATAACCAGAGGGACTGCTGGTTCAAGGACAAAGCATGCAGGCAATGCGGAAAGATTGGACACATTGCACGGGTATGCCGATCTGGACAAAATAAATCCACTGACAGAAAAAAAAAATCAATAAAGAAAAGTACAGGAAGGTACAAATGATGACGGACAGTAGCTCCGAAGACCAGAAGAGCGATAGCGACTTCGAAAACAAGAGACTAAGCTGTCTCAAATTACATAATGTACTTGCCAAAGATGATTACCAAACCATTTGGGTTACCCTCACAATAGCAGGGTCCCCAGTTAAAATGGAGCTAGATACAGGATCAGCTCTAACCGTAATAAATCGACAGGATTACGAGAGGCTATTTTCGCATATACCTCTAAAAGACACATCCATTATCTTAAAAACATATACGGGGCAGAAAGTATACCCCAAAGGAAAAATAAGGGTGCCTGTTGAATACAACGGCAAAGAAATACAAAAGTTGTATTTATACATTCTACAAGATGGTGGTCCACCGTTGTTGGGACGTGAATGGATCAGGAAGATACGTTTAGACTGGCACTCCATTCAGGCACTGACGGTGACCAGTAAGGAAAAAAACAATGATGACATCATACCTGAACGATTAAAAGACATCTTGGCCAACGCCAAAGAAGTGTTTCAAGAGAAACTAGGAACCTTGAAAGGCATCACCACCTCAATAAAAGTGGAAGATGCAGCAATTCCCAAATTTTTTAAGGCAAGACCGGTGCCATACACAATACGTCCAGCAGTCGAGGCAGAGCTGGAGAATTTGGAAAAAGCAGGCGTATTATCCAAAATAGATTGGAGCGAATGGGCAACACCCATCGTTCCAGTCATGAAAAAAGCATTGAATAAAGATAAATCTGAAGAACAGAGAAAAATTCGCATCTGTAGTGACTTCAAGGTGACTGTAAACCCGGTCCTTCACACAGTACAGTATCCTCTTCCAAGGATAGAAGATATTTTCGCCGGAGGGAAACGTTTCACCAAAATTGACTTGGCACAGGCATATCTACAGATGGAGGTTGAGGAGGCCTCTAAAAAGTATCTCACGATAAACACACACAAAGGCCTGTACCAGTACAATCGACTGGTTTTTGGAGTAGCATCAGCTCCAGCTATCTGGCAAAGAGCTATGGAGCAAGTCCTGCAAGGGATTCCGGGGACTCAATGCTACCTAGACGACATCCTTATAACAGGAGAAACCGACAACGAGCACCTTGCCAATTTGGAGCAGGTGCTCACTAGGCTGAAAGAACGGGGCCTACGAACGAATCGCCCCAAGTGCGAATTTTTCCAAAATCAGATATCATATTGTGGCCACATAATTAATAATGAAGGGTTGCATAAGTCTCCTGAAAAAATTGAAGCGGTTATAAAAGCCCCAGCACCTGAAAATGTTTCACAATTAAGGTCGTTCCTGGGATTAATAAATTACTATCATAAATTTTTACCGAACTTATCAACTCTTCTACACCCTCTTAATGAACTTCTACAAACAGGAGTGATTTGGAAATGGAACGAAGACTGTAAACGTGCCTTCCATAAATGCAAAGACTTAATCACATCCGAAGAAGTTTTGGCTCATTACAGCCCATCACTGCCAATTAGACTGGCGTGCGATGCATCCCCTTACGGCATAGGAGCAGTATTATCCCATAAATTCCCTGATGGCTCAGAACGGCCGATAGCTTTTGCGTCACGCTCATTAAACTCAGCTGAGCGTAACTATGCCCAAATCGACAGGGAAGCACTCAGCCTGGTATGGGGAGTGAAGAAATTCAACCATTACCTACACGGCCAAAAATTTACCTTGCTGACTGACCATCAACCCCTCATCTCCATATTCAACCCTAAAAAAGGTGTTCCCATTATGACAGCGCAAAGGCTACAGAGGTGGTCCCTTTTTCTAGGGGCACACCAATACAACATAGAATACAAAGGGTCCAAACAGCATGGGAATGCTGACGGTTTATCGCGCCTACCGTTGCCAATGGTAGAAGAGGCACCTACAGTAGACCCAGTAGAGATGTTCCACTCTACCATAGTGGAATGTCTACCAGTGACAAATTCTGCCATTGAAAGGGAGACGAGAAATGACCCGACTCTCTCACGGGTCTACGATTTAACAGTGAAGGGATGGCCAGCACATGGCGAACCACTGTTGCCAGCATTCTCGCAAAGAAGAGAACAGCTGTCAGTGTGCCGAGGAACCTTGATGTGTGGATCCAGAGTGGTGATTCCACCCAAACTCCAGTATAAAGTGCTAAAGGAGCTTCACGAGGGGCATCTGGGTGGAGTGAAAATGAAGAACCTAGCTAGGGCGTTTGTATGGTGGCCAGGTATCGATGGAGACATCGAAGAAATGACCAAGAGCTGCCTAGGATGCCAGAAGGTCCAAAACGCTCCACCACAAGCCCCCCTACATCCATGGGAGTGGCCCTCATCTCCCTGGCAAAGGGTGCACATCGACTTTGCCGGTCCATTTATGGACTCAATGTTCTTAATCGCGGTTGATGCACACTCCAAGTGGCCGGAGGTAATAAAGATGTCCTCCACCACCACGGAAAAAACCATCACAGTATTAAGGACCATATTTGCCAGGAATGGGCTGCCGGAACAGATATGTTCTGATAATGGACCGCAATTTGTGTCCGAAGAATTCAGAATGTTCTTAAAAAACAATGGGGTTAAGCACTACACGTCCGCCCCATACCATCCCGCCACCAATGGATTGGCTGAAAGGTTTGTCCAGACCTTCAAGAAGGCCATAAAGGCCATGGGTAATGAAGACATAAAACTTCAGCACAAGGTGGATAACTTCTTATTCGCATACAGGAATGCAACACATATGGTTACCAACCAAACTCCCGCCATGATGTTCTTCAATAGAAACCTAAGATGCCGGCTGGATTTGGTCAAGCCCAACATCAGAAGGGACGTGGAGAACTGGCAGTTTCAAGGCATGAATGAAAGGCCAACTAGGGCCTTCCAGATAGGTCAACAGGTTTTGGCCCGGGACTACCGTACCGAGAAATGGCAGCCTGGAACTATCTGCACACGACTAGGACCACTGATGTATACCGTGGACCTCGGAGAAAGCATAATAAGGCGCCATGCTGACCAAATCATAAAGTCATCCGAAAAGGGACAACCTACACCACAACTCTATACATCTAACGATGAAGTAGAGATACCCATATCTACCTCCGATCCGGTGATACTGGAACCCGATGAACCCGACACTGGCATTCAAGCCGAATCAGCCTTGCCAGGAGAACCTACTACACCACCAGAAACTACTATACCCCCGAGGCGTTATCCGGACCGAGTCAGGAAGCCTCCTGAGAGACTAACTTATAATTAATTAACTACAGCAATGTATATTATTTTGCTTATAACATGTAATTAATAATTACTTAAAATATGATGTACTGGTTAGCTAAAAGGGGAGGAATTGTGGTGTATGTGCCTTTAAGAGCCCCAGGTGTGCTGTAATGCCGGTAATTGCCACTCGGCTATATAAGCCTGTATATTGTGTATATCCGTTAGAACCCCCCCCAGACTTTGCTTAGTAAATACCTATGAACCAACTCCTGTCTTCAGTGTCTTTAGCAACACACGGACACTACAGATAACAAGCGTGCACTGTTGTAAAAGTAGCTTGCCACTTTGTAGGAACAACAGATAAACTTTATATAGAGCAGCAAGCAGTTACAAGCCCCAATGCAATCAAATTCTCTCATAAAGAAAGCAACCCCACAGGGCTTGTAACTGTTATAACAATTAAAATACATTAACTTTAATGAGTCCATATGTTAAATAGAACCAACTGCTGATCTCATTCATTGCAGACTCTTTTTCTGGGACAATTGTATATTAAGGTTTTATTAAAGCTACAGTGATTTTTTTACTTTGACGTGTTTGTATTAGTGAATTAAATTTTATTGGAAAAAGTTATTGTTTTAATATGAGACTGGCAGCATGAAAAACAGGCCGTTTCAAAGTTTTTATATTGTGCTTTATCACGATTCAGATACCAGCTGCACAGTCTCATTAAAATATATAAAGTAAACTTCAAGTCGATTCCAGTGGTAGGCTGCAACTTTTAGACATTCCGGACAATATTGAGTCAATCCTAAACTGCTCGCAGAGGTGCGATCTTGAGCTTGGTACCTCTCTGACCCACATTAGCTCCCGGTCCAGCAACACCTCGATTTTAAAATTCTTATACTCATGTTCAAATCCCTCCATGGCCTCACCGCTCCCTATCTCTGTAATCTCCTCCAGCCCTACCACTCTCCGAGAACTCTGTGCTCCTCCGATTCTGGCCTCCTGCGCATCCCCGGTTTCCTTACCCCAACTTTGACGGCCGAGCCTTCAGCTGTCTCAGCCCTGAGCTCTGGAATTCCCTCCATAAATCTCTCCACCACTCTTTCCTCCTTTAATACCTACCTCTTTGACCAAGCTTTTGGTCAGCTGCCCTAATAACTCCTTATGTGGCTCAGCGTCAGATTTTGTTTGATAACGCTCCTGTGAAGCTTTTTAAAGGCACTATATAAATGCAGTTGTTGTTGCTACTGATTTTGGTAAATCACTAAAATTGTACGAGTATTAAAAGCCCAGTGACAGGATCTGTGATGTTTCAGCTACTCTTGATAATTTTTTCTAAAAGAGTTACCAGTACACTACAAGCAGTGACCTTTGGAGGTATGTAAATATTAATTAATATGCATGCATACGTATAATTTTAACTGAAACTCATAACAAACATCAGTTAACTTCTGCAGGTGACTTTTCATGAAGGCTTCAAACAACAACACCCTGTATTTAAATAGCGCCTTTAACGTAGTAAAATGTCTCAAGGAGCTTCATAGGTACATTATCGGAAACAATTTGACACTGAGACACATAATGAGATATTAGGACAGATGACCAAAAAGCTTGGTCAAAAAGGTAGGTTTCAAACAGAGTCTTAAAGCAGGAGAGAGAGGCGGAGAGGTTTAGGGAGGTAATTCCACAGCTTAGGGCCTAGACAGCTGAAGGCATGGCCGCCAATGGTGGAGCGCTAAAAATCGGGATGCGCAAGAGGCCAGAATTGGAGGAGCGCAGAGATCTCGGAGGGTTGTAGGGCTGGAAGAGGTTACAGAAATAGGGAGGGGTGAGGCCACGGAGGGGTTTGAACATTAGGATGAGAATTTTAAAATCGAGGCATTGCCAGACTGGGAGCCAAAGTAGGTCAGCGAGCACAGGGGTGATGGGTGAACGGGACTTGGTGCGAGTTAGGATATGGGTGAAGCCTTCAGTCAAAGTAGCTGAGAATGCAGGTCAATGCCTGCTGGGATGGAGATGGTTAAGAACGTCGTCACCCGTGGGCACCTCCTCCCATCCCTGTGTCGAGGGGGGCTGCTTTTAAAAAATAAAAGTCACATTTCTGTAGCCCATGACCCAACTTAGAACCATTGCTTTACGAACATGATCACAAATAGCAAATTAGAATAAAAATGAAAACAAGGGGGGCATGGTGGCATAGTGGTTAGCACTGTTGCCTCACAGCGCCAGGGACCCAGGTTCAAATCTGGCCTCGGGCGACTGTCTGTGTGGAGTTTGCACATTCTCCCTGTGTCTGCGTGGGTTTCCTCCGGGTGCTCCGGTTTCCTCCCATCAGTCCAAAGATGTGCAGGTTAGGTTGATTTGGCTATGATAAATTGACCCTTAGTGTTAGGGGATTAAATACGTGGGGTTACGGGGATAGGGTGGGATATGTGTCGGTGCAGGCTCGATGGGCCGAAATGGCCTCTATCTGCACTGTAGATTCTGTGAAAGTTACGTTAGTGAGTTATTATGTATTAGCGATGTACAGGAGGAGTACCATTTAACACACACTGTATTTCCATCTCCATAACCACACTGTACAGATACAGTCAGCTTTTATGAATTACAAATGTACTGTAGGCTGCCTCTTAGATACAGAAAGCAAATGTGAAATGACAGAAAAATGATTTTTTTCCTTTGACACAGGCATATAGGGCCAGAGCTGGAGGCTGGAGGGGGATCTCACAATGTGCCCTATTAGTTAAACTTTTTCCTGCACCCTTCAACTCAATTTTTGTGCTGTAACTTGCTGGAAGTGCGAGCTGATAATGGTGCGGCAAAGGCAAAGGGGCATCTGGGACCTTAGTGAATGACGGGACCAGCATTCTATCTCCTCAACCAATGAGATTTAAGGATAGAGAAAGAAGCATGAATGACAGAGTGGGTGAATTCGAGTCAAATCAGGTACAGAAAGAGAAATAAAGAGAGGGAAAGAAAGATTGGATTAAGAGAAAGAAAAAAAGACAGAAAGGAAAAGTAAGAAAACATTTACATTTTTTTAATGTTGACATTTTTTAAATCTCTAAGAAGAATTTACTACATGCAGGAATGAGATTGAACAGTTGAGCAGAGGTTGATTGGCATTGCATTAACAATTATCACACCATTAAAAGGGTAATTACGCTCTTAATTACCAGCCCTAACTTTTTGCGGTGAGTTTAATGGGCAATTAATGTGCAAATCCAGCAATTTCTCAAAAATAACAGGGAGGTTGAGGGGGGCGATGCCATTTGTGTGAAGCAAACTGTGGAGCGGCATAAATCGGCCAGCAAGTTCTGGAGATTCGCAAGTCACTGCGTATCTCTTAATCCCCTGGACTTGCTGGCCGATTTGTGCATTCATAATGGTGTGCATCGTTATTTTTCCAGCAAGATCTGACCCGTAGTTTAAAAAAACATATTTCTATCTATCGACGGATAATATTAACTGGGTCACACACACACACACACAGAACACATTTCTACCTCTGCCAACAACATTTTAATAATGTTACTCCCTGGAGTGGAGTTGAAAGCATCCGGTGGAGACATGGTTGAAGATGAATTCACATCACACTGCAGTGATTCGTTCAGTGAATGTTTCTCCTGGGTTGAGGCCGTAATATAACATGCCTTCTTTGATGCTGGCCCAGGCCATTCGTTTCGTAGTAAACCTGGCCGTCCATTCACCGTGAGCACTGACAGCAATTACTCCACCTTTCCCATGCACTCTCTCCTTCATGTACTGGAGAGACCTGTCAGCAGCTTTCCCTGGAGGTTCTCCTGATCGAAAGACACAAATAGCATTTTTATTGAAGGCATGTTGTCTATTCCCACTTAAAATCATGCGCTTGTTAAATGCAAATTTCTTTGTACACTTATTTCCATTGTACATTTATCCTTAAAAAGGATATAGAGGCACTGGAGAAGGTGCAAAAATAAAAGATTTACAAGGGTGATACCAGAACTGAGAGTTTCTACCTATAAGGAATGACTGAATAGACTGGGGCTCTTTTCTCTGGAAAAGAGAAGGCTGAGTGGTGACCTGATAGAGATCTTTAAAATTATGAAGGGGTTTGATAAAGTAGAGGTAGAGACTTGTGTGGAGTCCAAAACTAAGGGCCATAAATTTAAGATAGACACTAATAAATTCAATAAGGAATTCAAGAGAAACTTCTTACCCAGAGAGTGGTGAGAATGTGGAACTCGCTAGCACAAGGAGTAGTTGAGGCGAATAGCATAGATGCCTTTAAGGGAAAGCTAGATAAGTACATGAGGGAGAAAGGGATAGAAGGAAATGCAGATGGAATAGGGTGGGAGGTGGCTCGTGTGGAGCATAAACGCCAACATGGGCTGAATGGCCTGTTTCTGTGCTGTAAATTCTATCGGCTAGAAGTTCACCTCGAGCCCCGTTTGGGGCGCTCAATCAGAAAAGCTGAGAAAGTTAGTGCCAGGCACTAACCTCTTCCAGCCTTTCTAAAATTCCTACTTTTTGCTCCAAGAGGGAAGTGGAGCGCTAAATCAAGCACTCCACTTCCTTCTTGGAGCGCAAGGGAGGGGAACGTTTGCGACCCGGGGTGCACGGCTCAGCAGAACCACGCACTGGACTGCGTGGCGCTGACGCGTTGCAGGGGCTCTTCCCTGAGTTAAAGGGAAGAGCCCCACACTGCGAACTATGCAGTATTTTTTTAACTTACCTGCAGCACCAGGGAGCAGAGGTGCCGCGCGATCAGCCCGGCACTCAAGCAGAGGAACGGCAAGATCACGGCACAGACCCCGCGTCCGGAGCAAAAAAAGCATTTTTTCCAAAAAGCCGACATTTTTTTCAGGGTCACCTCACCTTTAACTTCCGCCCCGCTAGCGGCTGGCCGCCCTGCTCGTGTCCTCTGCAGCAGTCACTGCCATCGCCCAGCGCTGCTGCAGGGGGCGAAGGGGTACTACCGGGGCGATTCTCCTGGAGATAATGTCACGATCTCCGGGTGCAAGAGATCGGGGCGCAATCCAGTAGTGCTGCCGCTAACCTCCCGCGGAATTTGGCAGGTGACGCTGTCAGGCGAAAAGACCTTTACATAGAAACATAGAAGATAGGAGCAGGAGTAGGCCATTCGGCCCTTCGAGCCTGCTCCGCCATTCAACGAGATCATGGCTGATCATCCAAACCCTAGCACCCGGTCCCTACACCGACAGCCATCCCACCCAAGCCCTATCCCCGTAACCCCACGTATTTAATCCCCCCTAACACTAAGGGCTGGATTTTCAGTTGCTTGCGCCAGCAGTTAGCGCCTTAAGAGAAGTGAATTTCGGGCGCTATGCGTGTAGCGCCCGGGCGCAGCGCAGTTTGCGCCTCGCCCCAAATTAAGTTGGCCGTTAGCGCCGGCGCAAAGTTTAGCGCCCGCCCGGATGCGTGCGCAGAAAATGACGTCACATCCTCGTGCAACGCCCTTTGGCCGCCCCGATTCCAAACTTCAGTCGGACCGCCCCATTGTGCGGCTGGCGGCCGGAGTGTTTGAAAAAAGGAACGCAACACAACCAGCGCGGGCCCCGGGGGGCGCAAATTAAAGGGGACGTACCCTCCAGTATAAAGCCCAGCCATTTTGCAGCAAACACTCTTGTGCAACGCATTTCTGGACACACAACGAGGAGGATAGCTAACTGGTTTCAAGCAGCAACAGCTCAGGTATTTTTGGACTCAGGCCAGAGCGCTGCAAGTGGCCTTTTGGAAATTTGACTGTTTGCCAGGATTTGATGGGGGTTGCATGGGGTGCCAACGCGGAGCTGCAGCGCCATGTCCGTAGGGCTCGCAGATGCATTGTGAGAGGGGCAGCCCTGGCTAGAGGCAGAGGGGGCTACAGGCGTCGGCCACGTAGGCCTTACCCAGTCAGGCTATACCGCCAGCAGCGCTCCTGCCTCAACATGACTGACGCGCGATGTGTTAGAAGGCTCCGATTCCGAAAGGAGGTGGTTGCAGAGATCTGCCACCTGCTTCGCAGAGATCTGCGTCCAAAGCTCAGGTGCAGGACGTCTCTGTCGGTGGAAGTGAAGGTGACGGTGGCATTGAACTTCTATGCCACCGGCTCCTTCCAATCCGCTGCTGGGGACATAGCAAACATCTCCCAGTACGGCGTGCATCGCTGCATCCGCCAGGTGACCGAAGCACTGTTCAGAAGGAGAAGCCAATTCATCTCCTTCCCCATGTCCCTGCAAAGCCAGCATCAGCGCGCCTTGGGATTTGCAAGACTCGGGGACTTCCCCTTGGTGCAGGGCGCCATTGACTGTACGCATGTGGCTTTGCGGGCCCCTCTGGAGCATGGCGAGCAGTATCGCAACAGGAAGGGCTACCATTCTCTGAATGTGCAGCTGGTGTGTGACCACAAGCAGCGCATCATGGCTGTCAATGCCAGCTTCCCAGGCAGCAGCCACGATGCGTTTATCCTGCGACAGAGTACTGTGCATGACATGTTCGAGGCACAGCCTCCCCCAAGAGGATGGCTACTCGGGGACAAAGGCTATCCTTTGTGTA
Source organism: Somniosus microcephalus (assembly GCF_052327205.1). Lineage (NCBI taxonomy): Eukaryota > Metazoa > Chordata > Chondrichthyes > Squaliformes > Somniosidae > Somniosus > Somniosus microcephalus. The sequence continues at coordinate 42,453,963 of NC_140995.1, read as the reverse complement.
CCTGGCTCATGACCCCGCTCCGCGCGCCCAGGACCGCTGCTGAAGAGGCCTACAACGAGAGCCATCAAACCACCCGCAACATCATCGAGCAAACTATTGGGGTCTTCAAGCAGCGGTTCCGCTGCCTTGATCGCTCCGGAGGAGCTCTGCAGTATTCGCCGGGCCGGGTCTCCCAATTTGTGGTAGTTTGCTGCATGCTACACAACCTGGCTATCCGCAGGACTCAGGCACTGCCACCTGATGTTGGAGCAGCACCTCAGGAGGAGGAGCAGGAGGAGCAGGAGGAGGAGGAGGAGGAGCAGGAGTACGTTCCCAGGAGGGAGCGACCAGGGCCAAGGGCCACGCGACGCCACCTTATTACACGTTACTTCTAAGCCCCCTGTCAGGGAATGCCTTGTGGCCATGAGTGAAGATGAATGCAGCCGCTCCGCAAGCCCTCAGCCGGCGAAGCCACCAAACACTAACAAGAACAACCATGGAGACTGTATGAATAAAGATAATTATTTATTACACAAAAATGAAAACCCCTTCCCACATGAATCCCCAAAAACAATCAACGGGCCCCACAAAAAGCCCAACAAACGACTCACTCCCACAAACTGGGGAGGAGTAACTCCACATTTGTACAAACCTGGCCTCAACCTCGGCCTTAACACAAAAAATAAGCCCACGAACCAAACAACCATGGGCAAAAGAAAGATGGCCACCGCCATATAAAACGAAAGCTGGCCACACCCTCTACTGAGTGGCCCGCGAGGGCGAGACCTTGTCCAGCCTTTTGCCTCCCCTGCCCGGCCTGCTGCTCCTTCGCAAGCTCTGCCCAGTGGCTGCTGCGAGGCTGGGGGAAGGCGCCTGAGGCTCAGATGTCCTTCCGCCAGATGCCGCTGGGGGGCGGCCTACACGGCCTTTGGGCCTCGAGGGGCCGGCTGCTGAGTGGCGCACCTAAGCCTGGCCAACATCAGCTCCAGCCGCTTGCCCTTGACGCCCCAGTGGGGGAGTGGCGGCGACGGATGGCGCAATGTGGGCAAGCTGGCGTCTGGGATGCGCTGGCTGGTGCTGTGGCACGCTGGCACTCGGCCGGGCCCGCACTGCAGGATCCGCAACAATCAGCCGAGGGGCGGCTCGCTGGGATGCTCCAGCGTGGCGGCTGCCCTGGCGATGCCTGCCTGAGACAGCGCTTGTGGCAGCAGTGAGTGCCCCTGTTGTCCTGGTGTGCACCCGCATCACACCCGCCAGGGTCTTGACGGCATCAGTGAGCATGCGGCCACTCGCGGCAGTTGATGCCCCGAACTTGCGCACACTGGTCGCCAGCGACTCGATGGCCTCAGGCATGCGCCCCACCATGCTCATGAGCTCCGTGTGGTGCCGGTCCGAATCCTCGGCCATCTTGTCCAGCTTCCGCGCCTCCTCCGAGGTGAAGGTGTCCGGACTGGAGTCGGGACTCTCCCGCTGGGGAGCAGGGGACCGAACTAGGGGAACCTTGTCACGTTGGTGGCGGCGAGTGTCCCGATCAACTGCAATCCCCTCTGATCCTTCCCCCCTTTGGGGGGAAGGCCGCGGCCCACGCGCAGGGCTCCTGGGTGGCTGGACGCCACTGGTCCCAGAAGCTGCAATCCCCTGCGACAGTTGGTCCAGGCACTCGTCCAGTGAGGACGTGTCAATCATTTCGTCCTCTCCTGCGGGACCTGAGTGTTCCCCTGATGGTCCGGCTTGCTCTTGCTCTTCCTCCTCCTCCTCCTCCTCCTCCTCCTGCTCGGAGGGGCTGTCACTGGCAGCTTCAGGGTCCTGGTCGTCACCAGCTGAAAGCAGGAATGCGCAAGAGTAGCTTCAGAGTGAGGAGACGGCGTCAGCGAGGGAGTTAGGACTGGTGGCATTCAGCGCATTGGTGGGACAGTGGCAAAGGAGGTAGCTCGGATGCGCAAGTGCGACGCGAGAGGGCCAAAAGGCGAGGTCCTTACCATTGCCGGGCAGTGGAGGGTCGGCTACTCCGCACGCTGTGGGCACGATCAGCCGGGCTCCCATGAGCCCACACACGCGCTCCTCCAGGCGAGTGAGCTTCTGCAGCTTGGCGCGGCCTCCCCTGGTCCTGGCACGGGCCTGGCGATTACAGGCAACTTTAGCCTGCAAGAGAAAGGACGGGCTGTAAGTACGGAGTGTAGCCCTGATGTAGTGTGCACTGCCTCCCATGGTGGAATAGCTTGGCCAGAGTGTAGCCCTGATGTAGTGTGCACTGCCTCCCATGGTGGAATAGCTTGGCCAGAGTGTAGCCCTGATGTACTGTGCACTGCCTCCCATGGTGGAATAGCTTGGCCAGAGTGTAGCCCTGATGTACTGTGCACTGCCTCCCATGGTGGAATAGCTTGGCCAGAGTGTAGCCCTGATGTACTGTGCACTGCCTCCCATGGTGGAATAGCTTGGCCAGAGTGTAGCCCTGATGTAGTGTGCACTGCCTCCCATGGTGGAATAGCTTGGCCAGAGTGTAGCCCTGATGTACTGTGCACTGCCTCCCATGGTGGAATAGCTTGGCCAGAGTGTAGCCCTGATGTACTGTGCACTGCCTCCCATGGTGGAATAGCTTGGCCAGAGTGTAGAGTGCAGAATGGGCAATTGATGCTCATGACTGTCCCAAAGCTGCTGGCTGAGGGCTGGCCATTAGGACTTTCAGCTCCCTTTGCCCATCATGTCAGGTGTACATGCAAGAATGAGGAGGAGACTGGAAAGGGTACTCACCCTGACAATCCTGGTCAGGTCGTTGTATTTTTTACGGCATTGTTTGTGGGTCCTGGGGGCATCACCGGTGAACGTCACCCTGTTGGCGATCTGCTTCCAGGCTCTGGTGTATTCTTGGTGGTTCGGATTCCTCCCAGTCTCTGGGAACAAGATCCTGCGCCTCTTCTCCAGAGCTGTCACCATTATTTCCAGATCACCCTCTGAGAAGCGCAGGGCACGCTCACGGGCCTTCTCTGGCGTTGCCATGACTCCCTGGGGCTGAGCAGCAGTGTTGAGGCCTATTTGCAAAGCTGCAGTGTGCAGGGCGTGGCAGCAGACCAAATCATCCCTTCCCCCTTTAAGAGCTGGTCGGCGCCACGGGGTCTGCTGTCAATCAAAAAATGACCGCACCCGCGCTGCGCCCCGCCTCGGCGCTATCCCTCTGCACCGCCGGTTTAGCGCCTAAAGATAGTAGTGGAACGCCTCTTTTAGCGCTCCACCAACCTCTTAGGGCGAAGCCACTGAATTTCCGGCAAGGGGGCGCAACTTTGGGGCGGGCGCTAACGTTAGCGCCCCAAAACTGGCTATACTGAAATTCTAGGCCTAAGGGTCAATTTCAATCATGGCCCCATTAGTGCCCCCACGGGAGGCGCAAAGAGGGGTAATTTCTCCCCCTCTGTGGCCTAGATTTTCAGTATAGACAGTTTTGGGGCGCTAACCTTAGCGCCCGCCCGAAGTTAGCGCCCGCCCCAAAGTAGCGCCCCGTTGCCGGAAATTCAGTGGCTTCGCCCTAAGAGGTTGGTGGAGCGCTAAAAGAGGCGTTCCACTAGTATCTTTAGGCGCTAAGCCGGCGGTGGAGAGCGCAACACCCGAGCTCGGGCGCAGCGCACGGCAGACACTCTGGTGCCAGTGAGCTCCTAAAGGGGAAGGGTGCATGTGTTTTTTTTCAAATGCAAAGTCTGGGATGATGAGAGGAGGAGGAGGAGGAGGAGGAGGAGGAGGAGGAGGAGGAGGAGGAGGAGGAATGATGTATGGCCGGAAACATAAATACACCGTTCACAACAACACACTGGTTACTTCCACACAACACATGCAGAGTGCCTTTTATACGAGTGCCCTTTAATTTGCGCTCCCCAGGGTGTGTTGCGTTCCATTTTACAAACGCTCTGGACGCCAGCCGCACAATGGGGCGGTCCGACTGAAGTTTGGATTCGGGGCGGCCAAAGGGCGTTGCACGAGGATGTGACGTCATTTTCTGCGCGCGCATCCGGGCGGCCGCTAAACTTTGCGCCGGCGCTAACGGGCAACTTAATTTGGGGCGGGGCGCAAACTGCGCTGCGCCCAGGCGCTACACGCATAGCGCCCGAAAATCACTTCTCTTAAGGCGCTAACTGCTGGCGCAAGCAACTGAAAATCTAGCCCAACATGTCCTCCATTTATTTTTTTAATTTGGAGCTTGTTCTTTTACGCACATAGAAACATAGAAGATAGGAGCAGGAGTAGGCCATTCGGCCCCTCAAGCCTGCTCCACCATTCAATGAGATCATGGCTGATCATCCAAATTCATTACCCTATCCCTGCTTTCTCCCCATATCCCTTGATCCCTTTAGCCTCAAGAAATATATCCAACTCCTTCTTGAATATATTTAATGAATTGACCTCAACTGCCCTGTGTGGCAGAGAATTCCACAGATTCACCACTCTCTGGGTGAAGAAATTCCTCCTCATCTCAGTCCGAAATGGCTTACCACTTATCCTTAGACTGTGACCCCTGGTTCTGGACTCCCCCGCCATCGGGAACATCCTTCCTGCATCTAGTCTGTCTAGTCCTGTTAGAATTTTATAAGTTTCAACGAGATCCCCTCTCATTCTTCTAAACTGTAGCGAATATAAGCCCAATCGACCCAATCTCTCCTCATACGTCATTCCTGCCATCCCAGGTATCAGTCTGGTGAATCTTCGCTGCACTCTCTCCATGGCAAGAACATCCTTCCTCAGATAAAGCGACCAAAACTGCACGTGATAGACAGTGCAATTTAATGCCAAGTGTATCATTTTAATGCCTGCTGTTGTCAGTTGAAATCTGTTTGCTGTTCCATAATTGTTTGGTTGTGTACAGAATTGCAGTAAGTGGAATATCATACCCCAAGCTCTTCAAGCAGTTCATTTGTATTGTTGTAAATACCCTGTTGTTTAGTATTGTAATAAATACCCTGTTGTTTCGTATTGTTGTAAATACCCTGTTGATTAGTATTGTTGTAAATACCCTGTTGATTTGTATTGTTGTAAATACCCTGTTGATTAGTATTGTTGTAAATACCCTGTTGATTTGTATCTATCTATATATATAAACGGATCGATCGTGTCTGTCTGTCTGTGTCTGTCTGCCTATCTGTCTATCTGTCTGTCTATCTGCCTGGTCTGTCTGTCCTCCGGTGTGCGTCTGTCCGGCTATGCACTCGAAAGTTATAGAGCGTACCTACGCGTGCATTACGTCGAAAAAAGCTTACCGTTACAAACGGTCGTAAGCGTATTTACGTTTCGGCCGGACAAAAATCGCGCCCGCAGTATCCAAAAAACGTTCAAAATTCCGCTCATTAGCATCTCATTATCCGCTCATTAGCGATAGAGTGACCTCGAGGTCGACCAATCGTACGCCGGGTTCCTGGTGCGTGCGGCCAGGCCCTCCTACGGTCAAGTGATGGGACGATTGACCAATCCTACGCTTTGGTGACCTGACGGTCTGACCAATCGGTGCGTGTATGTGGCGGGGCCTTATCATTCTGAACGAGGTGAGTCGCCGCCATCTGATTCCAAACTTTTCATTTCTTTTTCCCGCTTCTGCGTCTTTAAAAAAAAGTTGCTTTTAAAACACATAGGCCTAGAAATTGAGTAGCCTTAGCGCCGCATTTGAGGCGCTAGAGGGCCTAGCGCGCGAGTTATGGCCAGTTGGAAATTGAGTGGGGGCCCTTCGTCGGCGTTAAGCCGGTAGCGCTGCGCCGGCACCGATGACGTCATCGGTGTGCGCAGCGTCCCGGTTGCCATGACGACGGGCCCCAGCGCCGAAATTCAGTTGCGGCCGCCTCGCCCGTGGCAGCGCAACTAAGACTCTGGCAACCGAGTCTTCCCCGAGTTAGCGCCGCGCATTAAGGTCGCGCGGCGGCCGGCGCTTTCCCGTCGTGCTGCCTGCCCGCACCTCCCTCCCCGGACTCCTCCACCCCCCCCCCGCGGAACAGATGCGTCTGGCCTGCAAGCCCGGCACTTGTCCGAGGTGCCGGGCTCATTTTTTCAATATTTGAACGGACAGCTGGCGGGTGCAGGCAGCTCCTCCTTAACTGAAGGAGGAGGCCTGCACTTCCCCAGCCTGCCGCACCACATCGGGTGCCGCAGCGCCGGATTAGCACCGCAATTCGGCACTCAGCGCCCATTGGGAGGCGCTCACGCCCGCCAGTAGCGCCGGCAGCCGTCTGGGCGCGGCGCTACTGAATTTTTGGCGCGCGCAAGGGAATTAGCGCGCGCCTAAATTTCCGGCGCTAAAGCCCTGGCCGGCGTCAACTCAATTTCTAGGCCATATTGTTTTAAAAAAAGTAATTACTTTCTAAATCTTTTATCTAATCTCATTAATTTTCCTACCTATCCCCGTTTTTCCAGGTAGGCCTCGAAGCCCTCGGCCTCTCCTCCACACCCACGCCCCAGCTAGGCACCTCCCGGCCCCAGTCAACAAGTGGCCCCCGATCGCCGCCATCTTTGTGAAGGCTGGAGGGGCGGGCCTCAGCCGAGCGCCGCGACGCTGCCATCTTAGTAAAGGCGGGTGGGGCAGGAGTCAGCGTGCGCGACTTGAGTCCGGCCCAGCCTCAGCGGTAGGTTGCGCGGCGGCGTCTCTCTCTCTGCTCTGAAGCTGGCTCGGGCGGGGAGCGGGGTCTCTCTCTCTGCTCTTGAAGCCGGCTCGTGCCTCGGGAGATCAGGGGGCGGGGAGCCTCGGGAGATCAGGGGGGGTGGGGGGCGAGCCTCTGTGGGGGGGGGCAAGCCTCGGGAGATCGGGGGATGGGGGGCGAGCCTCGGGGGGGGCGGGGCTCGGGAGATCGGGGGGGCGGGGGCTCGGGAGATCGGGGGGGCGGGCTCGGGAGGTCAGGGGCGGGGCTCGGGAGATCGGGGGCGGGGCTCGGAGATTGGGGGGTGGCTCAGAGATTGGTGGGGCGGGGCTTGGGAGATTGGGGGGGCGGGGCTCGGGAGATCGGGGCGGGGGAGCCTCGGGAGATCGGGGGGGGAGCCTCAGGCGATCGGGGGGGCAGGGCTCAGGGACTCCCCCCTCCTCTCTCCCTCCCCCTCCCCCTCCCACCTTCCACACCCCACCCACTCTCCCCCCACTCCCCTCCCCCTCCCACTCTCCTCCCTCCCCTCCCCCG